>NC_053023.1:681872873-682172873 GCF_003073215.2 Triticum urartu | reverse complement strand
ATTTTTTCTCCCGCCGCAGTTGGTCTCGTTGGTTAAATTCATGGTCAAAGTTGGACCTCGGAAAACACAGGCGCACTATATTTTGAAATGGAGGGAGTATCTTTATATGCGCGTGTAGTCTATGGATGCATGCATGAGTGCTTTGTTATCCACGCTGACATTTCAAGTTGAGCGGAGCATGGGAGGCCACTCATGCAACTTGTGTTCCTCTACTTAGGACCTGTTTGGTTTCAAATAAGTCATCAACTTATAAGTCGAAAAGTGAAAAAAAATGACTTAATTTGCCAAACATCTGGGCCGGAAGAGTCAGAAGAGTCAGACTATTGTCATAATGCATGGAGCATTTTGTTTTCCTACTCACCCTGCCATTGATCAGGGCTAAGAGCATCTACAACAGAACTTCGTAGATTCACGTCCGCGGATAGTGATCAGCCACACTTCATTTCTTAGACATTGTAACCATAACACTCATTTCTTGATCTTCATATTCATACTACTACATGCAGCGCAAAATTCATTTATGTACATAGCTAAAAATAAGGAAACAATCTACCCGTCATCGGAAATGTCGATGATGTCCTTGTCGAAGCCGTCGGCCTCATGGTCATTGGCAGCGGGTCGAAAATCCGGCGTGTCCTCCTCGTGCGTGAAGAGCTGCTCACGCTCAAGTTCCACCTCTTGGAGGAAGTGCGATTCGCCACCCCCTCTGCCTCGGACTGGATGGAGTGAAATGGCCTGCAGCTCCACCGCCTCCTCTGCTTTGGCGACCTCGAACTCCACCATCACATTCTTTATGTCGAATATTGCCTACTTCGATGTTAGATTCGCCTCACCATTCTAATCCTCTTCGTCCCACGGCTCCACCTCCTCCATCTCCGCGCCCGACGCCTCCTGATCCTCCCTCTCCTCCTCCGAAGAGTTTGGAGGCAAACCGGCTGCAGTTCAAGCGAAGCGCCGTGCATGAATCTTCGCCCGGGGTTACAGTGTCAACATCTTGTAGTAGGTAATCCTAAGGCGGACCATGGCTGCCGGTGGACGACGAGGTCGGAGCGGAATAGGGCATGGACGGGGTCGCGGTGGCGGCGTCGATGGAAGAAAGAGGGAGGAAATGGGGACGACAAGGGTTGAGAGTCACCGTCATGCTTAAATAGCCGAGTCTGGCCCTCGAGTAGTGCGCTGAGTCACAAGAATGCAAACCGGTGAGCTCATGTTGGACTGATTGTTTTCTGCATGTTTCCACGTGGATTCTGACCGTCGGTCTGACGGGCAGACACGTCCGGACGTGTTTGAGCCTTTTCATATCCGCTCCATATATGAGTTAGGTATTCGAGTGACAAACAACTTAGACATATAGGGGTCGGTTTGAGGGGTTCGATTATGTCGTATTTTTGTGAGCGGTGGACGTATAAGGGGATACGAGGGGCCAGGCTGTAGATGTTGCAACATAGCAGCTAGTTTAGTGATCTCATGAATCGTCATGCACACGGGATACACTTTTTTTAATCCGATGAGCCGCACATGAGGACTATGATGCTCCGGTCGGTCTGTTAACCGAATCCGACTTAAGAATATGAACGCCATGCCCCATTACTCCATTAATATTGACTGTCGACATCATCGTGCATCCTACTTCTTTTTGCTGCTACCAGTGTCTTGGCCAGTTTGTTAATCAAATCATCGCCAACGCGCCATGCGGGCATGCATGCTACATCTGCTTTGACATTTCACTCCTGTCCTGCCTTGAGCCAGCTGGGCCGGCCGCTGCCTACATCACCTGGCTTCGCTGGACGCAGTAGTAGGTGTATGTTGTACGCGTATATAGACCGACGGTCAAACAAACGACGCGTACGTCCCCGACCGATCGGGCCCAACGATTTGGCGGATCTGGCCGTAAATTCCATGAAAGCAAGACACACCGTCAACCGAACGACTGAACGTGTACGGTGCGCCTCCTTTCCTTTGAATGGCAGCGCTCTCAACTTGTAGTTGAGTTGGTTAGGTGGACAATGGTATCCCTAACCCATCAAGATTTAAATCCTGGTGCTCGCATTATTCCTAAATTTATTTCAGGATTTTCGGCGATACGCTTTCAGTGGGAGGAGATGTTCCCGTCGACGATGAGGCGCCTACGGTGACTTCGTAAATCTCAAGATGATATGCCGGCTCAGTCTCTCAGAGGTGCTCATAGGGGTAGGGTGTGCGTGTGTGCGTTCATAGGGGTGAGTGTATGCGCGTGTATATGAGCGCTTGTGTCTGTACTGATGCTCAAAAAAAGAATGGCAGCGCTCTCGAATCGATCGCCTGCTCCAAATGCACGTGTGACAAGTATCAAAATATAAGATTTTTTTAGGCTAGTTTAGCCTATACATTTTTTTGCGGGGTTTTTTTAGCCTATAATAACGTTTTTCTTGCGGGTGAACAACGTTTTATATTTTGACACAGTGATAGTACGTGTTATTCGTGTTATTCGTCCTCTGAAAGTTGAGTGTCCGTCTCCAACCATAAGTGGCGAACCTAGCTCACTGGGCCAGGGTGGGCCAACAGTGCAGTTGTACATATAATTTTTTTCTTTTTTTTCTAGCTTTTTTCCTATGGTATAAAGCACATTTTCCAATTTCAGGGTGGGCTATGGTCCACCCTGTCCATCCTCTACCTCCGCCATTGCCAACCATGCAAACAAGTTACAGGCAAACCTGATTTGCGCCATTTGTGTCATGGCATGTACAAGTGGCGGTGCTAGCCCCCTACGATCCTGTCATGTCAATCAATTCAAATTCCTAGTGTATGAACCATTTCATGTATATCAAAAAATTCAAGAGTGGTTTGCACAATTTTGTGATGTCAAATGACACCCGAAATTGTGCTTAGAGCCGCCACTATGCCATGCCGGGTGACGAGGCACCCAAGCAAGGACACACACTATGTGCTCCTTCTTTTGATAGAACATTGTAATTGCATCTAGACAACCTACTTTGATGCAAAGTTTAATTTGGTAAAAAAAAATTAAAAATTATTAGTTGCCTATTCGCACCCCCCTCTAGTCAACCATATCGATCCTTTTACTTGCTTTTAGGTCTGGGCGGACCCAATTCAGTTTCCTTCTTTTTTATGATCCACATGTCATTATGAAAACAAGATAAGCTCTTCATCAAAAGCTATCTGACCAGATATTTATTTATTTATTCTTGTTCTCTAGTTCAAATTATATTCCGAGCAACCTAATCAACTACTCCGCCCTTTCCAATTTGTTTCGCATTTCTCAAAAATCTCAACAACTAAGGCAGATGCCGAGTGGGAGACAAGCATTCTAGTTTGCAAATAAACGGAAAGGAGGGAGTGCATCATTGTTTACGTGGTGTGGAAGCATGTTAACATCCAATTAAATGCCGCTTTGGATAGCATTATTATCCTAAGCGCATGAATAGAGTAAAAAAACACAATTGTGGTGGATTTTGAAATGGCCTTCTAATGAAGATGATGGCTTTGGATGGTGCATAGGAGAGACCAGGCGATATTCCAGAGAAATAAAGAGATAAAGTATATTGAATGGCTTGGAATTTGCAGAAAAAATGTATACGTTTTAAGTCGTGTTAAAATGATTCGAAAAATACTCATGTTAAAAGACTCTTTGAAGGTACGAATATGGAAAACAAAGAATCCGAATGGCGTTTACTATTGGTTTCCTACAGGGGCTCGAAACACAAGAGTTAGTGCACAAATGATTTTGATGGTTCACAAGAAAAAAAACACATGAATTTGATTGAGGGAATTCGAGAAACCGATTTCATGAACTATGGATTACTATTCTCAACAAAAAAGAATTTGAACTCATGTTGAGATTTTCATAGAAGTACTCACTCTATTGTACTTGCTCTAAATGAAAGTGGGGAGTAGTAAGACTGACCATAGTGGTGGTATCTTAGCCGGTACTCCCTCCGTCTAGGTGCATAAGTCATCTTACGTTGTGCACCGCGACCAAGGCGGAGGGGAAAACGAGAGAACTTAATGTTTTTTGCTAATTAATAGCATTGCATGTAATGAACTAACCATTGTATGTTATGTTTGGTCAAGTCATTAAAAACATGCATGGCCCACATCTCTTATTGGTTGATATGTCATGAAATAAGAAACAAGGAGGGAATTAATGTACAATATCTAAGTGTTTTAGGATTATTTGGTTTTCGTAAGGTGACTTGCACACCTAGACGAAGGGAGTATCATGCATTTGAGACTAGCAAACACGCTGATGTGGTGGACAATTAAAGGAGAGAGAGGGTTAGAGTAGCATATTGTATTATAATTATAGGAGTAGGTAGATACCGTATTAAAGGAGTACTACGGTAGTATGTATCATGTATGGTAATAAATATGATCATCTATCATAGTAATATTAGTAGGTAGATACCGTATTAAAGGAGTGCTATCGTAGTAGTACTCCCTCCTTTCCGGTTTATAAGGCTCAATTCAAAATTCTCATCAACCAAGGTAGATGGTGAGTGGTGGAATACTTTTTGTAATTTGCAAAAGCACCCAATTAATGCTCTTGTTTTCCTCAAAAAAGTATGGTTACCAATGCATTAATTGCAATGCATGCATGCATAAATTACATGCATTGGTCAATTTTCTCTTAGTACTTGCATGCAATGATTTAATGCATCTTGGAATCTGAACATGTGATGGAAAACAACCAAATTGAGCCTTATAAAATGGAAAAACTAAAATTTTGAGATAAGCCCTATAAACCGGAAAAGAGGGAGTATGTATCATGTATGGTAATAAATAAGATCATCTATCACAGTAAGGCCTCTTTTGGTTCATAGGATAGGATTATCATAGGAATATGAATTTTGTAGTATCATACTCGATCCTCAAAAAAAAAGTATCATACTCTATGAGTAGGCTATAAGACAATTTCCCCACCTATAGGATCAGCACATGTGTACTCGCACAGAGAATCCACGATGGCCACTACACCTCATCATTAATGGGGGGATAACTAAAGGGTCCTAAGGCTGGTCGTAATGATAGTATCATAGCTAATATTATGCATGCCAACTAGGCAATTTTGATGAGGTGTCATGACATTAAATGAAGAAAGAGAGGGTGTAGTATCATATCATGATACCGTATCATATTAAATGCTATGCTACTTTGTGTCATGCATGACAATAAATAGAGTACTATATGATACTAATATATGATACTATGCATTAGGGAGGTAGTATCATACACTAATATCATATGCATGATACTAGTATATGATACTCCCCGTTACAACCAGCCTAACAATCCGTTCATCCGTAAGTGCAGTCCAAAGAACAAGAGGGTGATAGCATTCAATAGTTGATACAACGTCCTTTTTGAGAGGATGGGTGGTAAACTCTTGACTGGGAAGATATAGGTGTACAGAGAATTCAGTCGTTGTTGTTAATAAATGGATTTCGTTTCTTCTTTCTGACCGAAACAGTATTGGAGAGAGATAGGAAATCACAAGCGAAGGTGCCATTCTGCTCCAGGTGCAAATGTGTGGACAGTAGATTCCAAAAAATAGCAAAACGAAAAATCCGAATTTTATTGTAGACAAACATTCTTGAATATTCTTCTTATGTATAAATTTCATGTAGAGATCACATTCGTGATGCTTTGGGTAAGAAAAACAAACACATGCACCCCAAAATGCATAAAAAATGAACTTTTTCAGAGTACAATTTTGTCCTTTTTGTATGAGCACATCAAATGTTAGTTCTAAATGAAATTTTGCACGGGAGTGGAACATTAAGTGTTACAGGAAAAATCAGATTTCTTTTTTGTAGATTTACTGTTCATCCAGATGCATGTGCACCCGGGAGCAGTAACTGATCACAAGGATAGATCTGAAAAAAGCTCGGAATAGATGGAGCATATCTGATATTTTTTTTGTGTGTGAGAACATATCTAATTGTGCTAGCACGGCGATAAATCCACAATGGTACGGACGAGTGCAATCGGCACATATGAGAAACATGTGGGCTTAATACAGTTCTCATCCCCGCAAAAACATACAATTCTCATGTGTAATGCTGGAATTTTAACTGTTAAGTCATAATTGAACAATATAAAATGCACGCGAGCCCAACACCACGACACAACCTAGAACATCTAACCCGCAAAAAAAAAGAACGCCCTGGGGAGGGGAAACGGTGCAAAGTGTTGCCGTTGTCGAGTCCGAAGTGGACAAGGGACATGCCAGGTACCCAGATACGGTGAGGAAAACAACAATGACGTCCTCAACAATGTAGCTTTTGCTCGGCAGCTCACCCGGCTCTGGGTGTCGCTACTGCCAACGATCGAGAATGAGCCTGAGATGCCTGCCGCTACATCCCTTGCCGCCCACATGAGTAAGAGACATAGCTATGCCTGCCATTATGATGCATGATGAGTATAACTAACCACTACCAACTAGCACAACCGCCGCAGCTGCAACGCCCGCCCACGTCGCTGACACAGCCGTCCTTGTCGCTGTCGCCGCAGCCCCGGATGAATGCCGCATACCGCGCTGCATGCGACCCAACAGGGAGGAAGTGAGCCTCGTTGCTGCCTACGTCGACCGAGCAGTACGCCCGCGGCATGCAAGGGGGATCAGATGCTAGGAGGAGGTGGGAGGCAGCGCTAGCTAGGGTTCGCCCCTGCTCGCGAGAGCGGGCCAGGCGAAGTAAGTGTAACTGTATTTTTTTAACAAAGATAACAATGTTTTAGAATAAGCCCTCTCGTCTCATAAATTTGAAATAGACCACGAAAGAAACTGGGGCGTTTGCAAGTAAACGTTATTGTTATGGGGGTACATTATTTTTGAAGTTGTTGGGACTGATTAATTGGACGAAAGAATTCGCCCTATAGTGAGTCGTATTACAATTCACTGGCCGTCGTTTTACAACGTCGTGACTGGGAAAACCCTGGCGTTACCCAACTTAATCGCCTTGCAGCAACCTCCAAAACGTGTTTAATACTGCATGCACGAGCTTACGGAGAATCATTTAATTAAGAGAGAAAATCCAGAACTAAACGGAGGAAAATTCCTCGGGTTTTAGGTGGAAGGTTTTGATGATGGATGGGGTGGATCGATCCAGATCGCGTGCGAATTAAGTTCGTCTCACAGGTTGTTGCCCCGGCCTGTTATTAAAGGCTTTCTATTCGGTAGTTATGGAAAACAATCTCCCGCCTTAAATTCGTGATTAGATCAATGCGGGCGAGCTATGATTGCAATGCAATATTGAGGAGAGCCTTTAAAACTGAAGATGCGCCGTGGCCAATTGCGTTTCTTTTCACCTCATAAATTCCAAGCTAGAGTAGCTGCCGCCATTGAATTGGATGGCGTTTCCTATAAATATCTCATGAATGATGTTGTTCCTATAAACTTTCAAATTATTATCGTCCAACTTCGAGGGTGCTTGGATACGTTTTAGTCCCATGATTAAAAGTAGTGGGACTAAAACTTGCTAGCCTCACCTATGCTTGGATCCAAATACTAAAGAGACTAAAATCAAGTTATTGAGCATTTATTATTCTCCAAACCCTCCAATCCAGAACTCGCATGTGTTAAAGGAGAGGCATTAAATGAGGAGAGAGAGGGCTAATACATATTTTAGTAGGTTTCCTATGACTAAAATTTTTTAGCCTCAAGACTAGTCCTAGCCTCTCTTTAGTCAAGGGTGCTTGGAACTTTAGCCTCTAAAAAAGACTATTTTTAGTCAGACTAAAAATAATCCCTTGGATCCAAGCACCCTCTTCGGCACCATGAGTATGTGAAAATGTTCCACTCTTGAGCGCCTTACAGATAGGCACAATAATTAAAAGTACTCCTTTCGGTCCTTTTTACTCTGCGTATTAAATTTGTGTCAAGTCAAACTTTGCAAAGTTTGACCAAATTTACATTAAAAAATATCAACATCTAGAATACCAAATATATTTCATAACGAATCTAACAATATTGATTTGGCATTGTGAATGTTCATACTTATAAGTTTGGTCAAAGTACACATACTTTGACTTTGGATAATATGTATATGCAGACTAAAAAGGACCGGAGGGACTATGCGCAAAATGTTACTGCTTTTCGACTATTTTCATGTCTGTCCATTTCCCTCTACTTTTTCAGAAGAAAATCAAGTTTCCTCACCGAAATATATCATATTTATGGGGGTTTTACCACATAACAGATGAGTAGATTTGAAAATTTCAGCCATCAGAAAAATACCAGAAGGGCAAGCAATATGGGAAAAACTTAACAAGTTGAAGTCGTCTATTTTGGAACCGATTGGATGTGTTCTAGGATATGTGTGGAAAATGATTTCTCATGACTATTTAGTAGTTTCTGACTAGAGTAGTAAAATTAGTTGTTGCTTCAATTTAAAAACGACAAGATTACATGACACAAATATTGACATGAATTGGCGTTAGGGTTATAGTTTGATTAAGTCCACTTAGGGTTCATGAGGGGTTCATTGACAACATAGATGTGGAGGTAAAATGGGAAATGATGACGATGGTGTAGACATGCTTGTTTGCTATTAGTGAACAATGATGGTATGATTAACTAGTGTAGGAGTTGGTTGGGGGATGATGGAGAGAAAAGGTATGGCTCAGCAATAGGACCATACCAATACCAACATATATATGTTATGCAAGTGGCAAACTCGGAGGGGTCAAGATGTGGTGCAATGGTGGTTGTGAAGGATAAAAATAAAATAAAAGATACTGAGATGAAAGGACGACAAAGGAAGAAACAAGATGTAGTGTGGTGCCATGATTTGTAAAACCTAGTTTTTTTTAAAAGAAAAACAGTTGCATCATCCACTCATTGTGGCTTGAGAACTTGAAGTCGTCCATCTTGTAAGCAGCAAGTTGATTATGATCAAGCACACTTAGCAAACTCATCTTCAACCATATTTGCTTCTCTAGGACAATAAAATTACTAGTTCTAGATTACTCGCGAGGCTTCGATGTCCATATTAGCTCCAAATGTATGACCATCGTTATTCATAGTGTTGGTCATGTCGAGACAATTCGAGTTGATGATGACTCAATTGCGAACCAGATATTGAGTGAGGTAAATGGCCCACAACATTGTGTAAGCGTCCAATGTGCCAACAACATAAACCAGGAGTAGCAACTTATTTGCAACACTGATAAACATACTCATGTCACCCTAACCACTGCACGAGTGGCTCATGACAATTACTCTGCATTGAAAGGTACATCAACATTGATCTTGATCATGTTTCTTGGGCGAGTGCTCCTGACTATGTGAGTTGATTTTTATTTTCATCAACATTTTCTTCTCATAGTTCATGACAATTGCAATTGACATGGCTGGGTAATTCGGCTCTTTGACCTAGTCGGTGATCGTCACTGATAAATAGACGATGTTCCCGCCGGATATGCCACAATGTCACTACTAGAATTCCCTGTAGTCCTCCATGCCCCAAGGTTGGAGACTTCTTTTTATAACATGACATCTTCATGGATTAGTTTTTTAAACCTAGAGTTCTCCAAACAACTGTTGCTCGATCACATTTTTAAGAGTGCATGCTAGATATCTTCAGCACATTCGAGCAAACATGCACTAGGCTTGCATGTTGATATGTCTATTAGCCAAAATTGTCTAGCACAACAAAATCCCATGAAGACATTTAAATATCAAAATAGAATTCCCGAAGCTAGAACCTCCTGAAGTTTACTC
Source organism: Triticum urartu (assembly GCF_003073215.2). Lineage (NCBI taxonomy): Eukaryota > Viridiplantae > Streptophyta > Magnoliopsida > Poales > Poaceae > Triticum > Triticum urartu. Next base: position 682,163,155 of record NC_053023.1, on the reverse strand, counting down.
TTATGAGGATTAAACATTTTTATCCCTTGGCACATCATTCGCCTTAATTTTCTTTGCGCTCGTGTTCCCACTCAATGACAAGCTAATCTGACTAAAAATACGCATAACTTAGTATGTAAACATACAACAAAATCTTCAAAGCTCTGGATTATTGGAATCTAAATAATATATTCAACATCAATAGGCCATAACAGATCACGTATAAGCTACCCATCTTAATGACCAGTGGTTGAATCAACTTGTTCGTCCACAATGGAAACACACATATTACCTAAAGATTAACCTCTTGGCATAGGCAGAAGTGGATTGGTTGAAGATTGACATTGATGCATCGTTCCTAAAGGAGGATGGTTGCTCGTATGACGGTATTATCGCTATGCACGGGGGAGAAGGTGTTGCTGAGATGGATATTTTACTTGGGTGGTGGTGCGCTGCATAAGAGGCGGAAATCGGGGCTTGCTATGAAGCTCAGGTCTGGCAGAATCTTATTAGAAGATGATTACTCTATGGTGGCATGGGCTATTGGCCTAAGGTATAATCGTTCTAAATGGCACAATGTGTACAAAGAGAGTCTAGAGTATTTGGGTGGAATGGCATACAAGGTTATGAAAATGGAGAGAGATGGCAATGTGTTGGCTCATGAAAATGGAGAGTAAATGGGGTGGAGATGCAGTGGGACTTTTCTCCACCCCACATTTAGTGGCTAATTCATGTAGATTGTACTCAAAACTCTATTATTTTTGAATGAAAGCCTTCTTTAGAAAATAAACAAGCATATTATGTACCTATCCTTGTAAAAATATACCATGGAGGACTATTATGTATCCATGGATCATCCCATATTTTGATACTATTTCCACTCCCAACCCTTCAAATGCACCTATCTTTGAAACATCATATCCCAACCGTTATGATTTACATTGTAAACGATACACCTTTCTTAATTGAGTTGTCGAAGGTTGTCGTCTGGAAAGTTAGGAATTTTGAAGATCGGTACAACTTATAGTAGGATCACTTGAGTCACCGATTTTATAAGCACCTCCTCCTCTTCTATGGATAAATTTTATTTTCTTTCCATCCATTAGTTCATCGGCATACTTTCTAATCCAAATATTGAATTTTTTTGCTCACCGACGGGAGTAGTGACTCCGTTGTGCACTGACATGTCTACCATTTCTTGTGTCTCTCCTCTACTCCACATAAATGTATCACCAATGTAACCCATGTGATAAGGGTCGCGGTCTTATAAGGAATCTTGGAATGCTTGTATTATAATCATTAATCTATTGTTGCCTCTCATAATAAGCCATGACAGCTGAAGCTCAAGATGAAGTTGCCTAGTATATTCCCATGACCAATCTCTACAATCCCATTTTTGCTTACCATGGGATGCCATGAACCTCCATGCTAAATCATTAACATTGCCAACAATAACATCTATAATTTTTTTCCCATATGCTACAAAGTAACTATTATTGATGCATTGAATTAACATAAGACTGACGCTGCAATAATCAATATCAGCGGTGAACATGAATTTCAATCCTAATACATATGCATTACATATATCCAACCTTTTTTGAGGCACATCATAGACATAAACATCACGTCAACAAACCTCAATTGATAAACATCCAAGAGCAAATAATTTCCACATCCGTGCCATAACCACTAACACTTCTACCTTACAATTTTCGTGGCGAGAACCATCTTAGAGACACCCCCAAGGAGGGAAAAAATACACCATGCAGCCATTCCAGATTTGGCAGGAGCCAGAGCAGAGGGCGCCCATGAACAAATGTAGAGGACATGTTGTGAGTCCTCTGTGTCAAGTCCGACTAAGTGTGATACCCAGGTGAATATCAAGAGAAGAAACGGCATGGCACTCGCACTTTCTGGAATCGACTAGAATAGATGGGACTCAAAAGCTCAATGTGTGGCCTTTCCGGGATCTCTCATGTTCTTCACATAAACGAGTCACGAATGTAACCTATGTGATCAAAATTACAATCACAAGCAATCTCTGAATGCTTGCATTATAACCGCCAACTCAATATTACCTCCCTTCTCGTGCCCATATAGAATTTTGTTAAAAACTCCCACAACAAGCCAAAAACAAGATCGAGATGATGTTGTATATTCTCACGGCCAATCCCTACAGTCCCATCATGGATCACCATAGAACCTAGTGAATCGCCAAGTTGAATCATTATCATCAAAAATAATAACATCCATAAAATTTGCCATTATACCACAAAATAATATCACTGATGTTCCACATTAACACAAGATTGGCGCTACAACCATCACTACCCTAAAAAAAATGAAATTAAATCCTAATTCAAATGGATTATATAAGCCCAATCTTAATTGAGGCACATCTTAGTCACAAAGGTTAGTTCGGACTTCATTTGCTATTGAACATGCAAGAGCAAAGGAATTTCCACATCCATGCCAAGACCATGGCAATTCCATCTTACAATTTTCATGGCGAGAACCATCTCACCGTCACCTGGGGGATAAAAAAACTCTTGATATTTTGCATCACCACAAGAACAGAGCAAAGCTCGAGTGGCTAGCAGCGCCTGTCCACGCCTTGCCTGCCTGGGTTCGAAGCACGAGGCTCGCCCGTGGCTCTCATTTTTCTTAAATGCCGACTGCGGGATGCTAGTATGCCCGAGTTTGCATTTTTTTTGCACCACGACATATAGTACTCTAGAATCGATTAGACATTATTCGTTGCGATTTAATCCAATATAAATATATAGTACTCTGGATGCAGTATCCTCAACTTTGCCTTTCTTTTGCACCAGTAACATAGTAGTACTCCGGAATCGATTAGACATTATCGTGTCGATTTAATCCAATATGAATATATTCTCTTTTTTGCATCACATAATATAGTACTCCGGAATCGATTAGACATTAATCGTAGCGATATAATCCAATATAAATATATCAATTAATTTTCCTCCAAAAAATCTTTTTCATTGATTATACAGGAGTATGTATTATACGACGCGGCAATGCTCAATTTTTTGTGACCTAAAATATGGATGGGCGGATACTATTGAATATGGTACCAATGAATTTAGTGGTTGCATCTGTTTTCTAGATGAACAATAAAACGGGAAACGATTAAATGGAATGGATCAATGCACATAAATCCAGCATGATATTGCAGCGGCAGCCCAAGGGTTCTTCCAGGATTTAAATCCAGCCCATTCATGTACTTATGCGGGGCAGTAAATGACTACTTTAAACGGAAACGAATTCAAATCCCGGCTCTTCGATTCGAGTGAATTAAACACGTCAGCGACCCCAAATTTGTTTCGGGCAGTTAATTGGCATTAATAATCTTCCAACCATTTCCCAACGACGGCCATTAATACATGATCCTTAATGGCTCTCCCTACCCTCCACGCTCGCTGGCACGTGGGCCCCGCGTGTCCGTCGCGCCGGCGGCCTCCCAATATATATAGCGGCGCCCCACCACGCACTGCCAAGCACCCCACCGATCTCTGTTCTCTCCCTCGGCAGAACAACAGACAAACACAGAAAAGAGGAAGCAGAGGACCGCCGAGAAAGGGAAGAGGAGAATGGCGGCGGAGGTGAGCTCCATCGCCAGGATGCTCCGCGGGGAGGCGGGGAAGCGTAGGGCCGGCGCCGCCGGGAAGGCGCCGGAGATGGTGACCATGGATCTGCTCGGCGGGTGCGGCGGCGACGCCGGCGGGCAGGACGAGGTCGTCGACCTCGAGGTCAAGGTGCCCGCCGGCTGGGAGCGACGGCTTGATCTGCTGGTGAGTCCTCCTCGTGTTGTCTCGCCCATTCGTTTCTCCTCCCCTGTTCTTGCGATCTCAAGATGGTCTGTTCGTCTATGTATGAACAAGATTGTTACACGCGCGTGCGTGCATGGTTGGTGCTTAATCAATTCGCGCCCGTGTGGTTCCTGTCCGAGATGAAATTCGATTGCTGGGTTAGGTTTTGTCTGCAGATCAAATCCATGTTCTTCGATCGGTTTATGAGCATGACGATCGAATTTTCTGGTTCTGTTGGATTGAATCACAGAGTTTTCTGTTCTTCGTGTTCATACCCGTCTTTGATCTTGTTTCAAATTATAACAGAGTGAGTTTCTTGTTTTTGTGCAGTCCGGCAAGACGTTCCTGACCCCTCATCGCCACCAGGCCGCCCAAGACGGGCAGCCGGACCTCAACCTGCCTCCCACGGCGACCACCGCTCCCGCCGCCGCCGTCACCACATGCGCGGCGGTCTGCACCCTCGACATGGTCCGCGACGCCCTACAGCGCGCCGCCGCCGCGCGGTCAGCCCGCTCGCCGGACACTTCGTCCTCCTCGTCTGCGTCCACCTCGTCGTCGTGCCCCTCCCTGGGAAAGCGCAGCCGCTCGCCGCCTTCAAGCACGGCGTCGCCCCCCGCGAACCCGGCCATGCGCGCGTCCGCGTGCCCGTCCTGCCTCACGTACGTGCTCATCGCCGAGGCCGACCCCCGGTGCCCGCGGTGCGCGTCCAAGGTGCCGCCGCTCCCCACCAAGCCCGCCGCCCACAGCAGCGGGAAGAAGCCGAAGATTGACCTGAATGCCGCCGCCGATGAAACCGAGTGAATGGGAAAAGATGATACAGTAGACAATTGGATTTTTTTTTCGTTCTGGAAAAAGTTTTTTCCAGCCATTAGTTTGTTGCTTCTTATAATATATCATCAGAAACAGTTACATGTTCAGAAAATTATTATCATAGGGTCAAATCAGATATTCAAGTTGGACTTTGTTAATTTATTTAGTCTTTTTCTTCAATTCTTAGCTGCTCTGTTCATTCAGTCGCCAATTAGCAATGAAAATAGCCTTTGACACATCTAGATGTGCTCTAGTTATTACACATCCAAGTGAGTGAATCAAATATAAAGAGAAAAAAAGAGAAATAAAATATTCACACCTAGATGTGCAATAAAAAAAGAGAAATCTTAATGTAAGATCAATGACATATAATTTAGATGTGCAATACTTATGGCACATTTAGATGTGTTTTAGCAAAACTGTAAATAAAACTTTTTCTCGAGTCGTCGCAATTAATAACACGATTGGTATGACCTGGATGTTCTTTCCAAAATTAATGCAGTTCTCGGTACACCACGTATATAAATAGTGAATCCGTTGCTTTTGTATTTTCTCAACAATACTCGGTACGTACGAGTACCCTGGTATTTTATACCGTGGCAAATACGCAAGTGTGGTACCATGCAAAAATGAAATAAAATACGCATGTGCGGTACAAAACCACGATACAAAATCGCAAGTGTAGTTTGCTCGATGTAGAAAAATCACAATAGGTGCGTACGTGGTCTCATCGATCGAGCCTTATCAAGTGGAGAGCGATATGGGGGGTGCCCTATTGGACAAGAACCGATAGACTGACGCCGAATCCAAATCCATGGACTGCGACTGACCGTATTGGGTGATTAGTCTTTTCTGTGGATGGTACAAATTTACTCTACCGTGTAAAACTACGCACCGTATAGGCAGATTGCATTCAGGAATATGTTGTGAGCCACTTGATGGGTGCCACTTGTAAAATTCCTTCACACACTTTGCTTCCCAAAATACTACTAGTAGTAGTCTTCTTTTTTTGCAGGGAATACAAGTGCTTTATATAAAAAAATTGCGCCAAATACTTTGTATAAAAATAACATCAATAGATTTTTATTAGATGATTTCTGATTTTGTTTTTAATCACATAATGGTAGTATATCTGATATTAATGAGGTAATCGATAGTCAAAGCCTTTTGTGACAACTCAAAATATGTAGTCCTTAGTATCATGAAAAAACCCTAGAAAAGAGCTAGTACCCTAAGATCCAATCCTTTAAAATTATTAACGATTATCTCCGTGATAAATGAATTATCAAAGAATCAATCAGGCAAAATTCTTGTTGGCATATGTAAACGGTGTCTGAACCCTCGATGTGAAGTAGTGGTGATCAACCATTTACGCCACTCCCCCTCCCCCCTCCAACCCTCTGGTATTCATCTTGTTCTCCGCTTATTGTTAGAGTTTTCATCTTTTCTTGAAGATTTTGTCATGTCCCTCACTCATCTAGAGAGTATAACCGTGTCCTTATATAACTACAAATTCATGGCTAAATTAGCTATATCTAAGGAGTTGGAATCTTTCGTACATTTTTTCATTTCCAATATTACAATATCATCTTAAGAGGACAAAATTATCTCCGGGCAGAGCAAGTTCCGCGTGAATGTTATATATAAGGTGCTTGTTTGTCAACTCAACACTTTATGTCGAGCAGCTTTTGCATTTCATCTTAAAGGACAAAAGTCAGTCTGTCACAAACATACCTCGTGTTCTCCGCCCGTGCTAGAATGTTCTTCCCTTCTTCTAGATTTTATTGTGTCCTTCACTCATCCCCGGCTTATAATTGCATTCGTTATATTGATGTAAATTTATGGATAAATTAGTCACATTAAGTTGTTGAAATCTTTTACATATATTGTTTTTTGATATTACAGTAGTCCGTCAGGAACAAGCTCCGTGTGGATGTTTTATATAAGGTGCATCCTTGTCAACTCGACCCTTGATGTCGAAAAAAGGATAAAAGTCGGCCAGTCAAGAACATACCTCGTGTTCTCCGCCTCTGTTGGAATGTTCTTCCCTTCTTCAAGATTTTGTGTCCCTCACCAATTCAGGAAAATATCATTATTGTGTCCATTATATAACTGTGAATTTACGGCTAAATTAGTTCCATTTAAGCAGTTCAAAACTTTTATGCATTCCTCCACTTCCAATATTACACTAAAAATCATTCCACCAGGAACAAACCCCGTGTGAGTATTATATACAAAGTGAATGCTTCTCCACTTGACACCTGATGTCAAGCACACTTTGAGGTATCATTGTTAAAGAACAAGTCGATCCATCAAGAATAGACCTCGTGTTGGTGTTATATATAAGGTGCGCTTTTCCACTATATTTTTATTTGAAGTGGATGCAATATATTTGCCACATTATTAATTAAGATGAAAAGAGCGACCCAGTTAAATAATGGAAAACCAGGCTAAAAGTGTCACAATCCGCTACTCGGTGCACACAAGATACCCCGCACGCATCATCATGAAGACAAAGTCATCGAGGTAGCAAATTGGTGTCATAGTCATCACTTCTCCTTGAGCAAGCGACTCCTACTTCGCTGCGTATGACCATCGATTCATCCCACTTCATAGAAGTCGTGCAAAGCCACATGAAGATCTAGGCAAACCACCCAGCCACCCACGGCGAGACAACGCAACTCCAATTTTGATGGAGTGTTGCGAAGGAGAAATACGCAAGGATTTATAACTTGTCCACTATGACACTATGACACCTGATGCCTAGTGTTGGAATGCCCTAGAGGCAATAATATTAAATTATTATATTTCCATATTCATAATTAAGAGTTTATATTCTACGCTTTAAATGCTATGATCCTAGAATGTGCGATTAAGTGGAAAACTCGTATGCACATGTGGAATGATAAACGGTAAAATATGATTCCTACTCTCGCCTCTAAGACTAGCTCAAGTGTTGTTTGTGATCATGTTTTTTTGGATCATAAGATATCATTAACTGGAAGGATAGTCCTAAAACAACTTTAAGAATATGACATTGGAAGAATGATCATATTGAATTAACCCAAACTTGTTTGCTATACTTTGAGATACAATCGTCACAAGTCAATCATTATAACACGGAGAGTTAACGTATGCTTTAGTTCCTTAGACCATGAGAGTATCGTAATCACTTCTTACCGTACAATGGACTTTGGAGTTGCTCAAACATCATCTGTAACATGATGATCATAACGACAACTTACATGTTTATCAGAAAGTTTGATAAGGGACTAGATAGCTCAAGAGTGAGATTTTCTCCTCTAACAATATGGAGAGTTATTATTAGGGCCCCTGTGACGGCATCAATCGTCGTATAGCCAGACAGAAGTGACTATGTCTTAGGGATGTCGGAACATGTCAACGAGAAATAAGAACAAAACCGTTAACGGGGAGACCAATACAGTGAGAATTAGAATGACTCAAGAGGATACAGATATATCTCACCTTAGGTTTTGTAAAGTATCGCGAAGCAAAGGGAATAGCACATGATAACTGAAGGTTCAGTCGAATGGCACCCACGTATTCTTAGGGATCAATATGGATGTCCACGGTTCCATTATTGGTCATTGAACGAAAGGGGTTTTGTTCATGTCCATGTTTTATCGAACCTCCAGGGTCATAAGCTTAAGGGAATCATGGTATGCTGAGGGTTAGTGGAGCAAGAGTAATGAGAAAATATTTATGAAATAGTTTCATTAATATTAGAATTATTTTCGAGAGAAATCAGAAGCGTTACCAGCAGGGTTTCAGGATTTACTGGGTAATACCGAGAATTGATATATAGGTGGAAAAAATTTCCGGTGCTGTTAAATTAATAATAAAAGGCTCTATTATTGATTAAGGGGCTTTTATAATTATTTAAATATCAACATGCCAAGGAAAATACAGTAAGTCTAAATGATGGAGAATTATTGGGCCCTAGGGGCCAATAACAAAGGTCGCACCCCCCTAGGGCGGGCGTAAGGAGGGAGGCCTCCTCCTCTCTTGTAGCGCCCCTCCCCTCTCCTCCAACATATATATATACTTTATTTGCCCATTTGGACATACAAGATTTAGAGCTTCCTCTAGTTCTCTAGTTCTAGTTTATCCAAGTAGAGCTAGATCTAATCCTCTATAGTCATCATAATTAGAAGCCCATTGTGGTTTGATGTCTACTACACAACTTGTTCTTGTAGACTCGTGTTGGGCCTCCAAGCGTAGAGTTTTGTAGGACAATAGCAAATTTCCCTCAAGTGGATGACCTAAGGTTTATCAATCCGTGGAAGGCGTAGGATGAAGATGGTCTCTCCCAAAAAAAACCTGAAACCAAATAATAAAACGTCTCTTGTGTCCCCAACACACCAAATACAATGGTAAATTGTATAGGTGCACTATTTCGGCAAAGAGATGGTGATATAAGTGTAGTAATGAAAGTAGATATTGATTTTTGTAATAGGAACAATAAAAAACAACAAGGTATCAATTGATAAAACGGAGCACAAACGGTATTGCAATGCTTGAAAATGAGGCCTAGGGTCTGTACTTCCGCTAGTGCAATCTCTTAACAATGCTAATATAATTGGATCATATAACCACCCCTCAATGTGCAATGAAGAATCACTCCAAAGTTCCTATCTAGCGGAGAACATAAGAAGAAATTGTTTGCAAGGGATGAAACCACCTCAAAGCTATTCTTTCCGATCAATCTATCCTAGAGTTCGTACTAAAATAACACCAAGCTATTCTTTCCGATCGCTCTATCCAAGAGTTCGTACTAAAATAACACCATATGATACACATCAACCAACTCTAATGTGACCTAGATACTCCAATGTCACCGCGAGTATCCATGAGTTGATTATATGATATGCATCAAACAATTTCAGATTCATAATATCCAATCCAACACAAAGAATAGTTGGGGAATGCAGTATTTCAAAAAAATTCCTACGATCACGCAAGATCTATCTAGGAGATGCATAGCAACGAGAGGGGGAGAGTGTGTCTACGTACCCTCGTAGACCGAAAGCGAAAGCGTCTAGTAACATGGTTGATATAGTTGAACGTCTTCACGATCCAACCGATGCAAGTACCGAACGTACGACACCTCCGTGTTCAGCATACGTTCAACACGATGATGTCCCTCGACCTCTTGATCTAGTTGAGGACGAGGGAGAGTTCCGTCAGCATGACGGCGTGGCGACGGTGATGATGAAGTTACCGACGCAGGGCTTCGCCTAAGCACTAGGACGATATGACCGAGGTGTGTAACTGTGGAGGGGGAACCGCACACGGCTAAGAGAAGACTTGGTGTGCCCCTGCCCACGTATATAAAGGAGGGATGGAGAGAGGCCGGCCCTCCTAGGGGCACGCCAAGTGTAGGGAGTCCTACTAGGACTCCCAAGTCCTAGTAGGATTCCCTTTCCTTTTTGGAGTAGGAAAGAAGGAAAGGAGGGAGAGGGAGAAGGAAGGGGGGGGGCGCCCCCACCCCTTGTCCAATTTGGTTTGGGCAGGGGGGAGGCGCGCGCCACCTCGTGACCTTTCTTTCCTCTCTCCACTAAAGCCCAATAAGGCCCATTAACTTCCCCCGGTGAATTCCTGTAACTCTCGTGTATTCCGGAAAATACCCGAATCACTCGGAACCATTCCGATGTCCGAATATAGCCTTCCAATATATGAATCTTTACCTCTCGACCATTTCGAGAATCCTCGTCATGTCCGTGAACTCATCCGGGACTCCGAACAAACTTCGGTCATCAAATCACATAACTCATAATACAAATCGTCATCGAATGTTAAGCGTGTGGACCCTACGGGTTCGAGAACTATGTAGACATGACCGAGACACATCTCCGGTCAATAACCAATAGCGGAATCTGGATGCTCATATTGGCTCCTACATATTCTACGAAGATCTTTATCGGTCAAACCGCATAACAAGATACGTTGTTCCCTTTGTCATCAGTATGTTACTTGCCCGAGATTCGATCGTCGGTATCATCATATACCTAGTTCAATCTCGTTACCGGCAAGTCTCTTTACTCGTTACGTAATGCATCATCCCGTGACTAACTTATTAGTCACATTGCTTGCAAGGCTTATAGTGATGTGCATTACCGAGAGGGCCTAGAGATACCTCTCCGATACACGGAGTGACAAGTCCTAATCTCGATCTATGCCAACTCAACGAACACCATCGGAGACACCTGTAGAGCATCTTTATAATCACCCAGTTACGTTGTGACGTTTGATAGTGCACAAGGTGTTCCTCATGTATTCGAGAGTTGCACAATCTCATAGTTAGAGGAACATGTATAAGTCATGAAGAAAGCAATAGCAATAAAACTAAACAATCATAATGCTAAGCTAACGGATGGGTCTTGTCCATCACATCATTCTCCTAATGATGTGATCCCGTTCATCAAATGACAACACATGTCTATGGTCAGGAAACTTAACCATCTTTGATTAACGAGCTAGTCAATTAGAGGCATGCTAGGGACACTCTGTTTTTCTATGTATTCACACATGTATCAAGTTTCCGGTTAATACAATTCTAGCATGAATAATAAACATTTATCATGATATAAGGAAATATAAATAACAACTTTATTATTGCCTCTAGGGCATATTTCCTTCAGTCTCCCACTTGCACTAGAGTCAATAAAATAGTTCACATCGCCATGTGATTCAAACACCAATAGTTAACATCATCATGTGATTAACACCCATAGTTCACATAGCCATGTGACCAACACCCAAAGGGTTTATTAGAGTCAATAATCTAGTTCACATTGTCATGTGATTAACACCCAAAGAGTATTAAGGTGTGATCATGTTTTGCTTGTGAGAGAAGTTTAGTCAGAGGGTCTGCCACATTCAGATCCGTATGTATTTTGCAAATTTCTATGTTTACAATGCTCTGCATGGAGCTACTCTAGCTAATTTCTCCCACTTTCAATATGTATCCAGATTGAGACTCAGAGTCATACAGATCGGTGTTAAAGCTTGCATCGATGTAACTCTTTACGATGAACTCTTTATCACCTCAATAACCGAGAAATACTTCCTTAGTCCGCTAAGGATAACTTTGACCACTGTCTAGTGATCTACTCCTGGATCACTATTGTACCCTTTTGCCAAACTCATGGCAAGGTACACAATATATCTGGTATACAACATGGCATACTTTATAGAACCTATGGCTGAGTGATACGTCTCCAACGTATCTATAATTTTTTATTGTTCCATGCTATTATATTCTGTTTTGGACATTATTGGGCTTTATTATAAACTTTTATATTATTTTTGGGACTAACCTATTAACTGGAGGCCCAACCCAGAATTGCCGTTTTTTTGCCTATTTTAGCATTTCGCAGAAAAAGAATATCAAACGGAGTCCAAACGGAATGAAACCTTCGGGAACGTGATTTTCGGAACGAACATGATCAGAGGACTTGGACCCTACGTCAAGACATCAACCAGGAGGCCACGAGGTAGGGAGGCGCGCCCTCCACCCTCGTGGGCCCCCTGTTGCTCCACCGACGTACTCCTTCCTCCTATATATACCTACGTACCCCCAAACTACCAGATACGGAGCCAAAACCCTAATTCCACCGTCGTAACTTTCTGTATCCACGAGATCCCATCTTGGGGCCTTTTCCGGAGCTCCATCGGAGGGGGCATCGATCACGGAGGGCTTCTACATCAACACCATAGCCTCTCCGATGAAGTGTGAGTAGTTTACTTCAGATCTATGGGTCCATAGTTATTAGCTAGATGGCTTCTTCTCTCTTTTTGGATCTCAATACAAATTTCTCCCCCTCTCTTGTGGAGATCTATTCGATGTAATCTTCTTTTGCGGTGTGTTTGTTGAGACCGATGAATTGTGGGTTTATGATCAAGTTTAGCTATGAACAATATTTGAATCTTCTCTGAATTCTTTTATGTATGATTGGTTATCTTTGCAAGTCTATTCGAATTATCAGTTTGGTTTGGCCTACTAGATTGATCTTTCTTGCAATGGGAGAAGTGCTTAGCTTTGGGTTCAATCTTGCGGTGTTCTTTCCCAGTGACAGTAGGGGCAGCAAGGCACGTATTGTATTGTTGCCATCGAGGATAACAAAATGGGGTTTATATCATATTGCATGAGTTTATCCCTCTAGATCATGTCATCTTGCTTAAAGCATTACTCTATTCTCTTGAACTTAATACTCTAGATGCATGCTGGATAGCAGTCGATGTGTGCAGTAATAGTAGTAGATGCAGGCAGGAGTCGGTCTACTTGTCTCAGACGTGATGCCTATATACATGATCATACCTAGATATTTTCATAACTATGCTCAGTTCTGTCAATTGCTCAACAGTAATTTGTTTACCCACCGTGAAATACTTATGCTCTTGAGAGAAGCCACTAGTGAAACCTATGGCCCCGGGTCTATCTTCCATCATATTAATCTTCCAATACTTAGTTATTTCCTTTGCCATTTATTTTTACTTTGCATCTTTTATTCCTCTTTATCATAAAAATACCAAAAATATTATCTTATCATATCTATCAGATCTCACTCTCGTAAGTGACCATGTAGGGATTGACAACCCCTTATTGCGTTGGTTGCAAGGATTTATTTGTTTGTGTAGGTGCGAGGGACTCGTGCGTGGCCTCCTACTGGATTGATACCTTGGTTCTCAAAAACTGAGGGAAATACTTACGCTACTTTGCTGCATCACCCTTTCCTCTTCAAGGGAAAACCAACGCAAGTGCTCAAGAGGTAGCAAGAAGGATTTCTGGCGCCGTTGCCGGGGAGGTCTACGCAAAAGTCAACACACCAAGTACCCATCACAACCCTTATCTCCCGCATTACATTATTTGCCTCTCGTTTTCCTCTCCCCCACTTCACCCTTGCTGTTTTATTTGCCCTTCTTCTGCTCGTCTTTCCATTTGCTTTGATGTCTTACTTGGCTCGTTTGCTTGTTTGGTTGGAATAGTTGTTTATTTATTACTAAACAGAGAACCTAAGATCTATGGATCCTCATCCACTTGCTAATATTTTTAAGAGATCCAATTATGATGAACCAATTGCTAGTGAGTTTTGTGCACTAGATTATTTTTATGAGGTTTTGCTTGAAATTCGTGAATCTGAAAAGTGTGATGAATTACTTTATGAAGCGATTCACAATAGATCTTTGAATAAAAAGCATGATTGCAATGATTTTATTATAAATCCTATTTATGTAAATTGTGCTAACGATATGCAAAACCCTAAGCTTGGGGATGCTAGTTTTGTTATGTCCTCTACTTGTTGCAATGATCATGATTGGGGTGATTCTTCTTATGATTTTGAAAATTTATTTAAGCCCCATGAGATTGATAATAGTGTTTGCAATATTATTGAAAGTGGGTTTGGAAGGGTGTCAACTTTAGATCCCACATATTTGGAGAAAGTTCAATCTTATGAATTTTTTGATAAAAGTGGGTTTGGAGAGGTCATGACTTTAGTTAATGTTAATCCCACTATTTTGGAAGAGTGTCAACTTTGCATGCATGTGGATCGTGTTGAAAATATTCTTTGTGATAGCTATTTTGTTGAATTTGCTTATGATCCCACATGAAATTATTATGAGAGAAGAAAATATGATTGTAGAAATTTTCATGTTACTAAATTACCTCTCGTTATGTTGAGATTGCTATTATTTCTTTCTGATTCCTTGCATATGCTAGTTTTTGCTTGCTATAATAATTTGTTTGCCTATAAGATGCCTATGCATAGGAAGTATGTTAGACTTAGATGTGTTTGTCAAGTGTTTCATGATTCTCTCTTTGTGCTTCAATTCTTGTCTTTCATGTGAGCATCATTGAAATTATCAATGCCTAGCTAGGGGCGTTAAACGAAAGCGCTTGTTGGGAGACAACCCAATATTTTTCCTTGCTGTTATTCAATAAAAAATTTATCTAGCCTATGTTTTGGTTGTGTTTTTTGTGTTTAATTAGTGTTTGTGCCAAGTAGAACCGTTGGGAAGACTTGGGGAAAGTCTTTTTAATCTTGCTGTAAAAAACAGAAACTTTAGCGCTCACGAGAACTGCTGCCATTTTTATTTGGAAAGTTATATTTAGTTAATTATTTTTAAATATGATTAATAGATAAATTCCTCACGTCCAGAAATTTATTTTAGAATTTTTGGGGTTCCAGATCTTGCGTTAGCTACAGATTACTACAGACTATTCTGTGTTTGACAGATTCTGTTTTTCGTTTGTTGTTTGCTTATTTTAATGAATCTATGGCTAGTAAAATAGTTTATAAACCATAGAGAAGTTGCAATACAGTAGGTTTAACACAAATATAAATAAATAATGAGTTCGTTACATTACCTTGAAGTGGTGTTTTGTTTTCTTTCGCTAACGGAGCTCACGAGATTTTCTACTTTAAGTTTTGTGTTGTGAAGTTTTCAAGTTTTTGGTAAAAGATTTGATGGATTATGGAACAAGGAGTGAAAGAGCCTAAGCTTGGGGATGCCCATGGCACCCCAAGATAATCTAAGTACACCTAAAAACCAAAGCTTGGGGATGCCCCGGAAGGCATCCCCTCTTTCGTCTACTTCTATCGGTAACTTTAATTGGAGCTATATTTTTATTTACCACATGATATTGCTACCTCTTGAGCACTGCGTTGGTTTTCCCCGAAGAGGAAGGGATGATGCAGCAAAGTAGCGTAAGTATTTCCCTCAGTTTTTGAGAACCAAGGTATCAATCTAGTAGGAGACCACGCGTGAGTCACCTCGTACCTGCACAAAACAAAT
Source organism: Triticum urartu (assembly GCF_003073215.2). Taxonomy (NCBI): domain Eukaryota; kingdom Viridiplantae; phylum Streptophyta; class Magnoliopsida; order Poales; family Poaceae; genus Triticum; species Triticum urartu. The sequence continues at coordinate 682,147,709 of NC_053023.1, read as the reverse complement.
AAATCCTCGCAACCAACGCAAATAGGGGTTGTCAATCCCTATAAGGCCACTTACGAGAGTGAGATCTGATAGATATGATAAAGATAATATTTTTGGTATTTTTATGATAAAGATGCAAAGTAAAATAAAGGCAAAGTAAATAGCAAAGGAAATAACTAAGTAGTAGGAGATCAATATGATAAAGATAGACCCAGGGCCATAGGTTTCACTAGTGGCTTCTCTCGAGAGCATAAGTATTCTACGGTGGGTGAACAAATTACTGTTGAAGAATTGACAGAATTGAGCATAGTTATGAGAATATCTAGGTATGATCATGTATATAGGCATCACGTCCGAGACAAGTAGACCGACTCCTGCCTGCATCTACTACTATTACTCCACTCATCGACCGCTATCCAGCATGCACCTAGAGTATTAAGTTAAAAATAGAGTAACGCCTTAAGCAAGATGACATGATGTAGAGGGATAGACTCATGCAATATGAAGAAAACCCCATCTTGTTATCCTTGATGGCAACAATACAATATGTGCCTTGCTGCCCCTACTGTCACTAGGAAAGGACACCGCAAGATTGAACCCAAAGCTAAGCACTTCTCCCATTGCAAGAAAGATCAATCTAGTAGGCCAAACCAAACTGATAATTCGAAGAGACTTGCAAAGATAACCAATCATACATAAAATAATTCAAAGAAGATTCAAATATTATTCATAGATAGACTTGATCATAAACCCACAATTCATCGGTCTCAACAAACACACCGCAAAAAGAAGATTACATCGAATAGTTCTCCACAAGAGAGGGGGAGAACATTGTATTGAGATCCAAAAAGAGAGAAGAAGCCATCTAGCTAATAACTATGGACCCGTAGGTTTGAGGTAAACTACTCACACTTCATTGGAGAGGCTATGGTGTTGATGTAAAAGCCCTCCGTGATCGATGCCCCCTCCAGAGGAGCTCCGGAACAGGCCCCAAGATGGGATCTCGTGGATACAGAAAGTTACGGCGGTGGAATTAGGGTTTTTGCTCCGTTTCTAATCGTTTGGGGTACGTGGATATATATAGGAGGAAGGAGTACGTCGGTGGAGCAACAGGGGGCCCATGAGGGTGGAGGGCGCGCCTGGTGGGGGTAGGCGCGCCCCCCACCTCGTGGCCCCCTCTTTTCTTTCTTGACATAGGGTCCAAGTCTCCCGGGTCTTGTTCGTTGAGAAAATCACGTTCCCGAAGGTTTCATTCCGTTTGGACTCCGTTTGATATTCCTTTTCTTCGAAACCCTAAAGCAGGCAAAAAAAACCCAGCAATTCTGGGCTGGGCCTCCGGTTAATAGGTTAGTCCTAAAAATAATATAAAAGTGGATAATAAATCCCAATAATGTCCAAAACAGTAGAAAATATAGCATGGAGCAATCAAAAATTATAGATACATTGGAGACGTATCAAGCATCCCCAAGCTTAATTCCTGCTCGTCCTCGAGTAGGTAAATGATAAAAACAGAATTTTTGATGCGGAGTGCTACTTGGCATAATTTTAATGTAATTCTTCTTAATTGTGGTATGAATATTCAGATCCGAAAGATTCAAGACAAAAGTTCATATTGACATAAAAATAATAATACTTCAAGCATACTAACAAAGCAATTATGTCTTCTCAAAATAACATGGCTAAAGAAAGTTATCCCTACAAAATCATATAGTCTGGCTATGCTCCATCTTCACCACACAAAATATTTATATCATGCACAACCCCGATGACAAGCCAAGCAATTGTTTCATACTTTCGACATTCTCAAAACTTTTTCAATTTTCATGCAATACATGAGCGTGAGCCATGGACATAGCACTATAGGTGGAATAGAATGGTGGTTGTGGAGAAGACAAAAAAGGAGAAGATAGTCTCACATCAACTAGGCGTATCAACGGGCTATGGAGATGCCCATCAATAGATATCAATGTGAGTGAGTAGGGATTGCCATGCAACGGATGCACTAGAGCTATAAGTATATGAAAGCTCAAAAAGAAACTAAGTGGGTGTGCATCCAACTTGCTTGCTCACGAAGACCTAGGGCATTTTGAGGAAGCCCATCATTGGAATATACAAGCCAAGTTCTATAATGAAAAATTCCCACTAGTATATGAAAGTGATAACATGAGATACTCTCTTCTATGAAGATCATGGTGCTACTTTGAAGCACAAGTGTGGTAAAAGGATAGTAGCATTGCCCCTCCTCTCTTTTTCTTTCATTTTTTATTTGGGCCTTTTCTCCTTTTTTTACGGCCTCTTTTTTTCCAGAGTCTCATCCCGACTTGTCCGGAGTCTCATCTCCATCATCCTTTCCTCACTTATATCTTTTGAGTTATATAGTTTTTGCTCTAGTGCTTCACTTATATCTTTTAGAGCACGTTGTTGGATTTGTTTTATAGAAACCATTGTTCTCTCATGCTTCACTTAGATTATTTTGAGAGTCCTACGAAACAGCATGGTAAATTGCTTTAATTATGTTAGGCATTCAAGATTAACAATAAATTTTTCTTATGAGTGTGTTGAATACTATGAAAAGTTTGATACTTGATACTACCTCTCTCTCAGTTTATAGGGCATGCGCGTGCTTCTAGGTCGTCAATTTGACCAACCTAATACAAGTCATATATTACAAAAAATATACCAATATAAACTTCAGATGTTCTATTTTCAAACCGTATAATTTTTGTGTTATATAGTTTATATTAAGGTGATAAAATTGGCAACCTAGGTATACGCGTAGGACTTGTAAACTGAAACAGAGGTAGTAGTTGTTTTGAGATATGGAGATGGTGATATTAGAGTCATGCTAGTTGAGTAGTTGTGAATTTGAGAAATACTTGTGTTAAAGTTTGTGATTCCCGTAGCATGCACGTGGGGTGAACCATTATGTGATGAAGTCGGAGCATGATTTATTTATTGATTGTCTTCCTTATGAGTGGCGGTCGGGGACGAGCGATTGTCTTTTCCTACCAATCTATCCCCCAAGGAGCATGCGTGGTGTACCAGGATATGCAATGAATCAAGAGTGACATGTATGAAAGAATTATGAATGGTGGCTTTGCCACAAATACAATGTCAACTACATGATCATGCAAAGCAATATGACAATGATGGAGCGTGTCATAGTAAACGCTAAAGAGAGACTATGATTCCCCCAAAAGTCGGGATGAGACTCCGGACGAAAAAAAGAGGCCATAAAAAGAGAGGAGAAAAGGCCCAAATAAAAAACATATTAGAGAAAAAGAGAGAAGGGACAATGCTACTATCCTTTTACCACACTTGTGCTTCAAAGTAGCACCATGATATTCATAATAGAGAGTCTCCTATGTTATCACTTTCATATACTAGTGGGAATTTTTCATTATAGAACTTGGCTTGTATATTCCAATGATGGGATTCCTCAAAATTCCCTAGGTCTTCGTGAGGAAGCGAGTTGGATGCACACCCACTTAGTTCCTTTTGTTGAGCTTTCATATACTTATAGCTCTAGTGCATCTGTTGCATGGCAATCCCTACTCACTCACATTGATATCTATTGATGGGCATCTCCATAGCCCGTTGATACGCCTAGTTGATGTGAGACTATCTTCCCCTTTTTTTGTCTCCTCCACAACCACCATTCTATTCCACCTAAAGTACCATGTCCATGGCTCACGCTCATGTATTGCGTGAAGATTGAAAAAGTTTGAGAACACCGAAAGTATGAAACAATTGCTTGGCTTGTCATCGGGGTTGTGCATGATTTAAATACTTTGTGTGGTGAAGATAGAGCATAGCCAGACTATATGATTTTGTAGGGATAACTTTCTTTGGCCATGTTATTTTGAAGAGACATAATTGCTTAGTTAGTATGCTCGAATTATTATTATTTCTATGTCAATATTGAACTTTTGTCTTGAATCTTTCAGATCTAAATATTCATACCACAATTAAGAAGAATTATATTGAAATTATGCCAAGTAGCATTCCACATCAAAAATTCTGTTTTTATCATTTACCTACTCGAGAACGAGCAGGAATTAAGCTTGGGGATGCTTGATACGTCTCCAACGTATCTATAATTTTTTATTGTTCCATGCTATATTACATTCTATTTTGGACATTATTGGGCTTTATTATACACTTTTATATTATTTTTGGGACTAACCTATTAACCGGAGGCACAACCCAAAATTGTTGTTTTTTGCCTATTTTAGGGTTTCACACAAAAAGAATATCAAACTGAGTCCAAACGGAATGAAACCTTCGGGAGCGTGATTTTTGGAACGAACATGATCCAGAGGACTTGGACCCTACGTAAAGACATCAACCAGGAGGCCACAAGGTAGGGGGCGCGCCTACCCCCCCATTCCCAGGCGCGCCCTCCACCCTCGTGGGCCCCCTGTTTCTCCATTGATGTACTCCTTCCTCCTATATATACCTACGTACCCCCAAACTACCAGATACGGAGCCAAAACCCTAATTCCACCGTCGTAACTTTCTGTATCCACGAGATCCCATCTTGGGCCTTTTCCGGTGCTCCGCCGGAGGGGGCATCAATCACGGAGGGCTTCTACATCAACACCATACTCTCCGATGAAGTGTGAGTAGTTTACTTCAGACCTATGGGTGCATAGTTATTAGCTAGATGACTTCTTCTCTCTTTTTGCACCTCAATACAAATTTCTCCCCCTCTCTTGTGGAGATCTATTCGATGTAATCTTGTTTTGCGGTGTGTTTGTTGAGACCGATGAATTGTGGGTTTATGATCAAGTTTATCTATGAACAATATTTGAATCTTCTCTGAATTATTTTATGTATGATTGGTTATCTTTGCAAGTCTATTCGAATTATCAGTTTGGTTTGGCCTACTAGATTGATCTTTCTTGCAATGGGAGAAGTGCTTAGCTTTGGGTTCAATCTTGCGGTGTTCTTTCCCAGTGACAGTAGGGGCAGCAAGGCACGTATTGTATTGTTGCCATCGAGGATAACAAAATGGGGTTTATATCATATTGCATGAGTTTATCCCTCTAGATCATGTCATCTTGCTTAAAGCATTACTCTGTTCTCTTGAACTTAATACTCTAGATGCATGCTGGATAGCAGTCGATGTGTGCAGTAATAGTAGTAGATGCAGGCAGGAGTCGGTCTACTTGTCTCGGACGTGATGCCTATATACATGATCATACCTAGATATTCTCATAACTATGCTCAGTTCTGTCAATTGCTCAACAATAATTTGTTTACCCACCGTGAAATACTTATACTCTTGAGAGAAGCCACTAGTGAAACCTATGGCCCCGGGTCTATCTTCCATCATATTAATCTTCCAATACTTAGTTATTTCCTTTGCCATTTATTTTTACTTTGCATCTTTTATTTCTCTTTATCATAAAAATACCAAAAATATTATCTTATCATATCTATCAGATCTCACTCTCGTAAGTGACCGTGTAGGGATTGACAACCCCTTATTGCGTTGGTTGCAAGCATTTATTTGTTTGTGTAGGTGCGAGGGACTCGTGCGTGGCCTCCTACTGGATTGATACCTTGGTTCTCAAAAACTGAGGCAAATACTTACACTACTTTGCTGCATCACCCTTTCCTCTTCAAGGGAAAAACCAACGCAAGTGCTCAAGAGGTAGCACTGAGGCATATGGAATGACTTTCATTATCTCTCTTTCTTCTGCCGTGGTCGGGTTTTGAGTCTTACTCAACTTCACGCCTTACAACTCAGGCAAGAACTCCTTCTTTGACTGGTCCGTTTTGAACTCCTTCAAAATCTTATCAAGGTATGTACTCATCGAAAGTCTTATCAAGCATTTTGATCTATCTTTATAGATCTTGATGCCCAATATGTAAGTAGCTTCACCAAGATCTTTCTTTGAAAAACTCCTTTCAAACACTCCTTTATGCTTTCCAAAAATTTCTACATCATTTCTGATCAACAATATGTCTTTCACATATACATATCAGAAAGGCTGTAGTGCTCCCACTCACTTTATTGTAAATACAGGCTTCACTGCAAGTCTGTATAAAACTATATGCTTTGATTACACTTTCAAAGCGTAAATTCCAACTCCGAGATGCTTGCACCAGTCCATAAATGGACCGCTGGAGCTTACACACATTGTTAGCACCTTTAGGATAGGCAAAACCTTCTGGTTGCATCATATACAACTCTTCTTTAAAAAATCCATTAAGGAATGCAATTTTGACATCCATTTGCCAAATTTCATAATCATAAAAAGCGGCAAGTGCTAACATGATTCGGACAGACTTTAAGCTTAGATACGAGTGAGAAACTCTCATCGTAGTCAACACCTTGAACTTGTCAAAAACCTTTTGCGACAATTTGAGCTTTGTAGATAGTAACACTACTATCAGCGCCCGTCTTCCACTTGAAGATCCATTTAATCTCAATGACTTGCTGATCATCGGGGAAGTCAATCAAAGTCCATACTTTGTTGTCATACATGGATCCCATCTTAGATTTCATGGCCTCACGCCATTTTGCGGAATCTAGGCTCATCATCGCTTCCTCATAGTTCGTAGGTTTGTCATGGTCTAGTAACATGACTTCCAGAAAGGATTACCGTACCACTCTGGTGCGGACCATACTCTGGTTGACCTGCGAGGTTCGGTAGTAACTTGATCTGAAGTTTCATGATCATCATCATTAACTTCCTCACTAATTGGTGTAGGAATCACTAGAACTGATTTCTGTGATGAGCCATTTTCCAATTCAGGAGAAGGTACAATTAGCTCATCAAGTTTTACTTTCCTCCCACTCACTTCTTTCGAGAGAAACTCCTTCTCTAGAAAGGATCCATTCTTAGCAATGAATATCTTGCCTTTGGATCTGTGATAGAAGGTGTACCCAACAGTTTCCTTTGGGTATCCTATGAAGACGCATTTCTCTGATTTGGGTTCGAGCTAATCAGGTTGAAGCTTTTTCACATAAGCATCGCAACCCCAAACTTTAAGAAACGACAACTTAGGTTTCTTGCCAAACCATAGTTCATACGGTGTCATCTCAACGGATTTAGATGGTGCCCTATTTAACGTGAATGCAACTGTCTCTAATGCATAACCCCAAAACAATAGTGGTAAATCTAATAAAGAGATATCATAGATTGCACCATATCTAATAAAGTATGGTTACGGCGTTTGGACACACCATTATGCTGTGGTGTTCCAGGTGGCGTGAGTTGCGAAACAATTCCACATTGTTCCAAATGAAGACCAAACTCGTAACTCAAATATTCGCCTCCACGATCAGACCGTAGAAACTTTATTTTCTAGTTACGATGATTTTCCACTTCACTTTCAAAATTCTTTGAACTTTTTCAAATGTTTCAGACTTATGTTTCATTAAGTAGATACACCCATATCTACTCAAATCATCTGTGAAGGTCAGAAAATAACGATACCCGCCGCGAGCCTCAACACTCATCGAACCGCATACATCAGTATGTATTGTTTCCAACAAGTCAGTGGCTTGCTCCATTGTTCCGGAGAACGGAGTCTTAGTCATCTTGCCCATGAGGCATGGTTCGCAAGCATCAAGTGATTCATAATCAAGTGATTCCAAAAGTCCATCTGCATGGAGTTTCTTCATGCGCTTTACACCAATATGACCTAAACGACAGTGCCACAAGTATGTTGTTGTAGCGATCCGACCTCAAACGGTCAAATATCTGTGTATAAGTGTCATCTCTGGATCGGTAAAGCTGACAAACACAGTACTCGAGGATTTATAACAGGGTTCAATCACACACTTATTACATCGAATGTCTCGAAAGAGAGTACTTATTACAACAATATGGCTGAAGGCCATCTAAATAAGATAACAGCGGAAGCTTCGAAGGTAAAATGAGTCCATCAACTCCAACGGCATAGCTGAGTGCATGAAAACGACCTAGCGCACCTTACTCTTCATCTGAAAACTCTGCAACATAATACGTTGCATCCTGTGTAGGTCAGCACTTGGAATATGCTGGCAAGATAACACTATAAAGCAATGAACAAGTAACAACTATAACTATATGCATATATGGCTGGTGGAGGCTCTATGGTTATTTTTGCAGAAAGCTAGTTTTTCCCTACAACAAAGGAATATATTTTATTTAACTACAAAGTTTGTTGAAAACATTGAGAAGGTTCCTCCGACTCAATCCCAAATTAATAATCATCAACCCAACAAATTAATTAAGTAGAGTGATGAGATCAAATCAATAATTCAAGTACCAAATACTCAAGATGTCCATAACCGGGGACACGGCTAACCATGATTAGTTTATACACTCTGCAGAGGTTTGCGCACTTTTCCCCAGAAGACTCGATCTCCTCCGTTGGATTTTTCGCACTACATGATGTTTGAGAAATGGATGACCGAGACACAGTATTTCAGAAGCATTAACTCTTTACTCTGGGTAGACAGTACCACCTACATCCCCTACATCTGCTAGCCTACCACCGAAAGAGGTCACACAACTTACTCAACTATGCCAAAGCCCATGATGGATTGTGGCTGCACACGGAAGTTTCCAGCATGGAAAATCTTATGATCCCTTTGAGCCTGGGTGGCAAACCGTAGGATGATCACACGGGTACTCCGGGATATCCCAGGACAACACTGGAATGCTCCAGGTGCCCAGACAACCACTGGGTGCTCCAGGGTTCCTCAACCAATCCACCCAGATGTGTATTAAAGTAGCCACCTTATGTTTAACCATTAATTAAAACTCTCATATCTGTCATGGATCACTCAAACCAAACCACGTCTACGAGCATAGCATAGCAATAATCATAACGTAGAAGTAACTCCCAGGGTTTGTAAATAAAGACAATAGGTTCTACCTCATCACTACTTCCCAATACCCACAAGTATTCAAGTCCTAACCATTCAATGTTTGAGGACTGAAATTAATCCATAAAAACTGGGTAATAAGGGGTATGATGAAAGTGTTACTTGCCTTGCTGACAATCTGAAAACCCTAGTGACTCGTAGTAGCATGCTTCGCACTCCGGAAACTCTATCATGAACAGACAATAGCATACATGAGCAATGAAGCATAGGATGCAAGGGTAAATCTCAAATGAAAAGATACAAACTGAAGAGCTTCGATTTGCAAAAAGAATCAATCGAATCAGAGCGACGAAACTCAAACTATGATCAAAAGAAGTTCAAATTCAAATCTGCTTGAAACCAAATTTTAATTGTCAAAACCATGTTCAAGTTGATTATCTAGAAAGAGGGGAACAAGACGAAGATTTTGGTTTTCGTTTCACTGGATTTGGACAAACGAGCAAAAAGTTGCGAGGGTTTGAAGATCAGGGACTAATCTGTGAGAAAAGAAATCGCAGATAGATCCCTGGCCGAAAATAAAATAAAAAGAAAAACCTATCGAACGAACGTTCGCTAACAAAACTAATCGAACGAACGTGTTCGTTAAAACGAACTAAACAGAGAGCGTTTGCTAAATAAAATTGATCGGAAATAAACCGAGAAAAACCCTATCCCCAAAAAATAAATCGATCTTGGAGAATACTTTAGCTCCCTGCAATTGGTCAAACAGATCATTGATCATCGGTAGTGGGTACTTGTTCTCAATCGTCACTTCATTCAATGCCCGATAATCAACAACCATTCTTTAAGATCCATCCTTCTTCTCAACTAAGAGCACTGGGGCTCCCAAAGGTGAACTTGGTCGGATGTAACCTTTCTCCAATAACTCCTTAATATGCTTCTTAATTTCCTCCAGATCATTTGTGGGCATCCGATACGGTCTCTTCGATATTGGTCCGGTGCCTGGCAATAGCTCTATCAAAACTCTATGTCTCGATCTGGCGGCATGCCTGGTAATTCCTTTGGAAATACATCCGGGTAATCCTTCACAATAGGCACTTCTTCCTGAGCAACTCCCGAGAGAGAATTCACTCGGGTCCTCCTTGGCGCATGCCCAGACACATACTTGATCCTCTTTCCCTCCGGGGTGGTGAGTAAAATTGACTTACTAGCACAGTCGATGTTTCCTCCATACTTCGATAACCAATCCATGCCTAATATTATATCCAATCCTTGGGACTCCAAAATTATTAGGTTTGAGGGGAAAACGTGGCTACCAATGGTTAGGGGTAACCGATCACACCATCGGTTGGCCATATACTCTACTCCTGGCGAGCTTACTAACATGGGTGACCTAAGGGCTAAGGTTGGCAACTTAAACTTGTCCACAAATCCCCTCGATATGTATGAATGCGATGCACCAGTGTCAAAAAGAACGAGTGTGGTAAATGACTTAATCAAAAACTTACCGATCACTGCATCAGGTTGTTCTTCAACCTCCTCCACGTTGATGTGGTTCACCTGACCTCTGGTGAAAGTGTTTGGCTTCTTCCTTGAGCTTCCATTGCCATTTTCATTCTTTGCTTCAGGACATTCAGTGGCGTATTGTCCCGTCTTCCTGCACTTGAAACAAGTAATCTGACTTAGATCCTTCCTGGGGGGTGTTGCTGGATTGGAACGGTTCTCTCCGTTGCTTCCTCTATCTCCATTCCCATTCTTAGCGCCACTGTGGTTATGTGAACTCCCTCTATTGTGGGTATGGCCTCCATGGTTATGATGGGTATGTCCTCCCGAGTTCGGGGTAAAACGAGGCTTCTACTGAGCTCCAGAATTGTACTTCGATTGTCCATACTTCCTTTTGCGGCTCTCTATCTATTGCTGCTTGCCTTCAATCATAAGGGCCCTATCTACCAAATCCTAATAGTTATTGAATATTGCCACCATCAACTGCATGCTCAGCTCATCATTCTGCCCTTCCATAAACTTCTCCTGCTTCGCGGCATCTGTGGCCACATCATGCGGGGCATAACGAGCTAACTTACTAAACTCATCCACGTACTGCCCCACAGTATGATTTCCCTGGCGTAAGTTGCGAAACTCACGCTTCTTAATACTCATTGCTCCAGTTGAGACATGGGCTATACGGAAAGCTTGCTAAAACTGATCCTATGTGACATTGGCTATGAGAAAAGTGGATGTGTAATTCTCCCACCATGAGGCTGTGGGTCCATCCAATTTATGTGCGGCAAAATGCACCTTCTCAGCATCTGTGCAACCTGCGGTGGTCAGCTCCCTTCCAATCCTGGGGAGCCAGTCATCAGCAACAATCGGCTCGCTGCTACTGGAAAACACCGGCGGATTCAACCTCAGAAAACAGGCTAAGTTGTGAACTAGAGGTGGTGACGGTGGGTTATTGTTGTTGTTGTTGTTGCCTTGGTTCTGGACTAGGAGCTGCATCAAGGCATTCTGCTATTGGATTAACTGAGTGAGCTCCGGTGGGAAGACAAATCCGGGGTCACGTCTGGGAGGCATCTGATAGGTTTACAGGTGAGAGATTAGAATAGAGTGAGGTCTAAGGAGAAATCACTACCCATATGCACATGAGACAAACACATCCATATCACACCACTCAATTCAAACAAGAGCATACAATCGATCTAGCTGCCGTTACAAAATACTCGGACTACTACTATATACATGGGGGAATACTACTGATAATATGGTGGTCGACTAGAAATTTTCATCGGAAGAAGACTCCATGATATCTGCTCCATCTTCGTCTTCAAAATCTTCATCACTATCGGGGTCCGTGTCGGTGTCATCGATGATGAAGTAGTCTTTGGGATGCTCGTCACCTCCTGGCGCAGGGTCTCCCATGAATATTCCTAGCTTCTTTTTCAGGTCTTCATTCTTCTTGAGTAGTACTGCAATTTCCTCTTCATATCCATCACGTGTAAACTTGAGTTCCTATTCTAGCTCCATGTTCTTGGTCATCACCTTCTTCAGGTCTATCATGCTGGTGCATATCTGGTTCTCCTGACGACGTATGTGTTGGTTCAACTCCTGGATGTAGGTTGCAATGGACTTGTCCCTCCTGGTGCTGATCATCTCCCATTGATCATCTCGGCGTCCACATATCTGGTAGATGGTGTCCTTAAGATCCTTGTGGTAAACTTCGCCGATGCGTCCCATGGCGATGTGAGCTGCCATGCTCTTTCCTAGACTCCAGGTTGGTGCATCAAAGGAAAATTCTATGGGCTCTGTAACTGGTGTGAATGTCCTTCCTGGAACATGTACTCGAATTGTCCATCGCTCTTCTTCCGGTAGAGTGGCGGTGTAGGTCCCGGTGAAGCTTGGTATTTCGATGTTCAGGTATCTTGGCTTCCTTCAAGTGTCGTCCAAAAGGGGTGTCTTCCTCCGGTTGAGCAAACTTGTTCCTTGGGTCCGCCATAAATAGAGTGGAAAGTGGAGAAGAGTCAGAAATGAGTAGAGAAGAGTGTCCTATGGTTCATCTTAGTGGTCGCATCCTACAGCCAGCGTGTGCTCTGATACCATCTTGTAGCGATCTGACCTCAAACGGTCAAATCTCTGTGTATAAATGTCATCCCCGGATCAGTAATGCTGACACACACAATACTCGAGGATTTATAACAGAGTTCAATCACACACTTATTACATCGAATGTCTTGAAAGAGAGTACTTATTACAATAATATGGCAGAAGGCCATCTAAATAAGATAACAGCGGAAGCTTCGAAGGTAAAATGAGTCCATCAACTCCAACGACATAGCTGAGTGCATGACAATGACCTAGTGCACCTTACTCTTCGTCTGAAAACTCTGCAACATAATACGTTGCAGCCTGTGTAGGTCAGCACATGGAATATGCTGGCAAGATAACACTATAAAGCAATGAACAAGTAACAACTATAACTATATGCATATATGGCTGCTGGAGGCTCTATGGTTATATTTGCAGAAAGCTAGTTTTTCCCTACAACAAAGGAATAGATTTTATTTAACTACAAAGTTTGTTGAAAACATTTAGAAGGTTCCTCCAACTCAATCCCAAATTAATAATCATCAACCCAACAAATTAACTAAGTAGAGTGATGAGATCAAGTCAATAATTCAAGTACCATATACTCAAGATGTCCATAACCGGGGACACGACTAACCATGATTAGTTTATACACTCTGCAGAGGTTTGCACACTCTTCCCCACAAGACTCGTTCTCCTCCGTTGGATTTCTCGCACTACATGATGTTTGAGAAATGGATGACCGAGACACAGTCTTTCAGAAGCATTAACTCTTTACTCTGGGTAGACAGTACCACCTACACCCCCTACATCTGCTAGCTTACCATTGAAAGAGGTCACACAACATACTCAACTATTTCAGAGCCCATAATGGCTTGTGGCTGCACACGGAAGTTTCCAACATGAACAATCTTATGATCCCTTTGAGCCTGGGTGGCAAACCGTAGAATGATCACACAGGCACTCCGGGATATCCCACGACAACACTCGATTGCTCCAGTTGCCCACACAACGACTGGGTGCTCCAGGGTGCCTCAACCAATCCACCCAAATGTGTATTAAAGTATCCACCTTAAGTTTAACCATTAATTAAAACTCTCACATCTGTCATGGATCACTCAAACCAAACCACGTCTACGAGCATAGCATAGCAATAAGCATAACGTAGAAGTAACTCCCAGGGTTTGTAAATAAAGACAATATGTTCTACCTCATCACTACTTCTCAATACCCACAAGTATTCAAGTCCTAACCATGCAATGTTTGAGGATTGAAACTAATGCATAAAAACTGGGTAATAAGGGGTATGATCAAAGTGTTACTTGCCTTGCTGACGATCTGAAAACCCTAGTGACTCATAGTAGCACGCTTCGCACTCCGAAAACTCTATCGTGAAGAAAAAATATTATACATGAGCAATCAAGCATAGGATGCAAGGGTAAATATCAAATGAAAAGATCCAAACTGAAAGTTCAACTGAAGAGCTTCGATTTGCAAAAAAAAATCAATCGAATCGGAGCAACAAAACTCAAACTACGATCAAAAGAAGTTCGAATCCAAATCTCCTTGAAACCAAATTTTAAATTTTCAAAAACCATGTTCAAGTTGATTATCTGGAAAGAGGGGAACAAGACGAACATTTTGGCGTTGGTTTCACTGGATTTGGACGAACGAGCAAAACGGTGCGAGGGTTTGAAGATCAAGGACTAATTGTGAGAAAAAAAATCACGGATAGGTCCCTGGCTGAAAATAAAATAAAAAGAAAAACATATCGAACGGACGTTCGCTAACAAAACTAATCGAACGAACATGTTCTCTAAAACTAACTAAACAGAGAGCGTTTTCTAAATAAAATCGATCGGAAATAAACCGAGAAAAACCCTATCCCAAAAAAACAAACCGATAAAAACCGAAAATAAACCGATCTCATGGGAGGAAGGCGGCGCCCAGGCGGGCCGGCCTGCTCGGCTGGGCCTTCGGCCCAGTCGGGCGGGAAGAAGATTTTTTTAAATAACATTCCGCCCGAAGAAAAATCCTAATAAAATATAAAAAAATTCTAAAAATACCAAAAACAATTTTCACCGTCTAAACCTATTATTTAGAACAAGGTGAGCATTTTTCTCGCCTAAAAATGCAATTTTCAAAAATGCATAATTTTCTAATTCAAATAAAATAGCAAATAAAATCCAAATGAAATATAAATTTGATTTTAAATTTTCTTCTCCAATATTCCTCTCTTTTGAAGAAGTCATATTATCTTCACTCATTTATTTTTAATATTGGAAATAATTGGAGAGAAAAATATAAAAAATCAAATTGATCCTCTTTTCAAATTTGATAAAATTGAAATATGAAAATTTATGAATTCCCCAACTCTCTCCTTGGGTCCTTGAGTTGCTAAAGATTTCTAGGATCACAACCAAATATGCAAATAAAATATGATATGCTTATGATGACCTATGTATAACATCCAAATTGAAAATTGGAATGTTACCGTTGCATTATCATTATCAACTTTGCATCTTTTGGCATTAATGTTATGAATATGTGCATCACTATGATCGAGATTCAATAAACCATTTATATTAAGTGCATGACCATAGAAGGTTTTATTTATGTAAACAGAACAACAATTATTCTTTGACTTAAATGAATAATCGTATTGCAGTAAACATGATCCAATCATATTCATGCTCAACGCAAAACACCAAATAACATTGATTTTAGGTTCAACACTAATCCCGAAGGTAAAAGGAGTGTGCGATGGTGATCTTATCAACCTTGGAATTATTTTCAAGACACATCGTCACCTCGCCCTTAACTAGTCTCTGTTCATTTTGCAACTCCCGTTTTGAGTTACTAATCATAGCAACTGAACCGGTATCAAATACCCTAGGGTTACTATGAACACTAGTAAAGTACACATCAATAACATGTATATCAAATATACCTTTCACTTTGCCATCCTTCTTATCCGCCAAGTATTTGGGGTAGTTCTTCTTCCAGTGACCATTCCCTTTGTAGTAGAAGCACACTCAGTTTCAGGCTTAGGTCTAGCTTTGTGTTTCTTCACAGGAGTGGCAACTTGCTTGCCATTCTTTCTTGAAGTTCAATTTCTTTTCCTTTGCCCCTTTTCTTGAAACTAGTGGTCTTGTTAACCATCAACACTTGATGCTCTTTCTTGATTTCTACCTTCGCCAATTTTAGCATCGCGAAGAGCTCGGGAATCGTTTTCGTCATCCCTTGCATATTATAGTTCATCACAAAGTTTCTGTAACTTGGTGATAGTGACTAGAGAACTCTATCAATCACTATCTTGTCTGGAAGATTAACTCCCACTTGATTCAAGCGATTGTAGTACTCAGACATTCTGAGCACATGCTCACTGGTTGAGCTATTCTCCTCCATCTTGTAGGAAAAGTACTTGTTAGAGGTCTCATACCTCTCGACTCGGGCATTAGTATGAAATACCAATTTCAGCTCTTGGAACATCTTATATGCTCCGTGGCGTTCAAAACATTTTTAAGTCCCGGTTCTAACCCGTAAAGCATGGTGCACTAAATTATCAAGTAGTTATCATACCGAGCTTGCCAAACGTTCATAACGTCTGCATCTGCTCCTGCAATAGGTCCGTCACCTAGTGGTGCATCAAGGACATAATTCTTCTGTGCAATAATGAGGATAATCCTCAGATCACGGATCCAGTCCGCATCATTGCTACTATCATCTTTCAACTTATTTTTCTCTAGGAACATATCAAAAATAAACGGGGAGCTATAATGTGAGCTATTGATCTACAACATAATTTGCAAATACTATCAGGACTAAGTTCATGATAAATTAAAGTTCAATTAATCATATTACTTAAGAACTCCCACTTAGATAGACATCCCTCTAGTCATCTAAATGATAACGTGATGTATATCAACTAAACCATGTCCGATCATCACGTGAGATGGAGTAGTTTTCAATGGTGAACATCTCTATGTTTATCATATCTACTATATGATTCACGTTCGACCTTTCGGTCTCAGTGTTCCGAGGCCATATCTGCATATGCTAGGCTCGTCAAGTTTAACCTGAGTATTTCATGTGTGCAAAACTGGCTTGCACCCGTTGTATGTGAACACAGAGCTTATCACACCCGATCATTACGTGGTGTCTCGGCACGACGAACTGTAGCAACGGTGCATAGTCAGGAAGAACACTTATACCTTGAAATTTAGTGAGGGATCATCTTATAATGCTACCGCCGTACTAAGCAAAATAAGATGCATAAAGGATCAACATCACATGCAATCAAAATATGTGACATGGTATGGCCATCGTCATCTTGTGCCTTTGATCTCCATCTCCAAAGCACTGTCATGATCTCCATCATCGCCGGCATGACACCATGATCTCCATCATCTTGATCTCTATCAACGTGTCTTCACATGGTCGTATCGCCAACTATTGCTATCGCATAGTGATAAAGTAAAGCAATTATATGGCGCTTGCATCTTATGCAATAAAGAGACAACCATTAGGCTCCTACCAGTTGCCGATAACTTTAACAAAACATGATCATCTCATACAACAATTTATATCTCATCACGTCTTGACCATATCACATCACAACATGCCCTGCAAAAACAAGTTAGACGTCCTCTACTTTGATGTTGCAAGTTTTACGTGGCTACTATGGGTTTTTAGCAAGAACCGTTCTTACCTACGCATCAAAACCACAATGATTTTTCGTCAAGTGTGTAGTTTTAACCTTCAACAACGACCGGGCATAGTCAAACTCGATTCAACTAAAGTTGGAGAAACAGACACCCGCTAGCCACCTGTGTGTGAAGCACGTCGGTAGAACCAGTCTCATGAACACGGTCATGTAATGTCAGTACGGGCTGCTTCAGCCAACAATTCTGCCGAATCAAAGTAAGACGTTGCTGGTAAGCAGTATGACTATTATCGCCCACAACTCTTTGTGTTCTACTCGTGCATATAACATCTACGCATAGACCTGGCTCTGATGCTACTATTGGGGAACGCAGTATTTCAAAAATATTTCTACGATCACGCAAGATCTATCTAGGAGATGCATAGCAACAAGAGGGGGAGAGTGTGTCTATGTACCCTCATAGACCAAAAGCGAAAGCGTTTAGTAACGTGGTTGATGTAGTCGAACGTCTTCACGATCCAACCGATCCAAGTACCGAATGTATGGCACCTCCGTGTTCAGTACACGTTCAACATGATGACGTCGCTCTAGCTCTTGATCCAGTTGAGGACAAGGGAGAGTTCCATCAGTGCCTGGGTACTGATCCACGGGCACCTATGGGACCGGCGGACCGGGTCCCTTTTGGTTCGGCGGGGGGCGGAGGTCGTGCAAAGAGCAAATCGAGGCGATGCACGCGAGCGATTTACCCAGGTTCGGGCCGCACGGATGCGTAAAACCCTACTCCTGCTTTGTGGTTGTATTGATTTCTTGCTCGGGAGCGCGGAGTGCTACAGTACACACCAGCAGCTAGCGAGACCGAGCGTGAGTGTTCGAACTAGCTCACCCCCCTCCACGTTGCACACGGGCCTCCTTTTATATGCTTAAGGGGTCACCGACAGGTGGCAACGGAGGTAAAGGGCAGAAATGGAAAGGTGCTGTGGTAGGCACAGCTACCTGCTATAGTGTATCATACCTAACCCTGACGGCATGGGACAAGGGCCTTAAATGCCCGTCTGTGTCGCCTAAACAGTGCAAAAAGGGACCGCCAGGGACGCCACCGTTCGCCACGATGATGATCTTGTCAGCGCCGCTTGCCATCGCACGCCCCTGGCTGCACAGCCTTCCGCCACGTACGCCTGTAAGGGCCCCAGAGTGACACGTTGGTGGATGTGCTGGAGCGCGGGCACGGAGAGGTGGCTTACCGCGGCAAGCGCCTTGCCGCTGTCGTTGTCTTGTCGCGCCCGGGAGCTTGTCGCTCACCGGGCCTTGCCGGGACGCGTGGTGCGCCGCGGCAAGTTCCTTGAAGTGCCTTGGGTGGCCTTCCCGGCAAGCTCCTCTTGCCGGGGTCTTGGGATGCTTTTGTTAGCCTTCCCGGCAAGCTCCTCTTGCCGGGGTCTTGTCTTCTTGTCTTGGACACTTTGTTCTTGAATGGCTCCAAGGGAACCACGGAGGATCTTGGCGGTCACCCGGCAAGCCTTGCCGCGGGATGCTGCGACTGCCCGTGCACAAGTTCGGGATACTAGGGTACCCCTACTCTAGTACACCGACAGGAGCCCCCGGGCCTGGGCCATACACGGTGCCGAGCGCTGTTGGGCCAGGCCCAAAACAGGGCACGGGCACACGCGGCCTAGGTTACGCCATATCTTACTCCGTATCCGCCGCGCCCTCCCCGAACGGCACGCGTTGAATGCGGCGTCATGGGAGAGATCGTGGGGGTTTCTTTATTCGGAAATGCGGAACGTCCGCCCCCTCCCCCTTTATAAGCAGGGGAAACAGGGGCAGTTCGCCCACTCGCCCGTTGCCGCTCCCAATCTTAGAAATCTCCGCCGCTCCCTTGCCTCCCCAAAGCTGAGAGAGAGAGAGCAGCGCTCCGCCCCCATCGCCACTAGCACCACCAACGCCGTCGACCTCCTCCACTGCTTCCGCCATGGCTCCAAAAGCCGACAAGGGGAAGACCGTGAAGATGACCGAGGCGCAGCGGCTCGCGGCGTTGCGGAAGGAGCAGTCCATTTCCCCCCCAAGCTTGACGCGAAGGAGCTGAGGGAAAACTATTAACTTTTCT
The DNA here is from genome assembly GCF_003073215.2 of Triticum urartu. Taxonomy (NCBI): domain Eukaryota; kingdom Viridiplantae; phylum Streptophyta; class Magnoliopsida; order Poales; family Poaceae; genus Triticum; species Triticum urartu. The sequence goes on along the minus strand of NC_053023.1, from coordinate 682,128,554 downwards.
GGTCGGCGGAGACGCGCGCGCATCCGCGCACTAAGGTACTCCCCGCCGCCGCTTGGAAGAAGGCTCCGAATGGATACCCCTTCTTCGCATTGTTCTTCTACCGCGGGCTCTGCCCGCCTTTCTCAGATTTCTTTTGCGACATCATGAACACCTATGGATTCCATCTCCTCGACTTCACCCCCAACGCCGTCCTGACAATGGCAGTTTTCGCACATCTCTGCGAAAATTTTGTCGGAGTCCTTCCCAACGTAGCCCTCTTCCGCCACTTCTTCATACCCCGAGTAGAGAGGGGAGAGCCTCTATCCGGCGGAATTGCCTGGATCTCAAGGCCCGGCAAGAAAGAGACCTATCTGGAGGGAGAATTCCGCGACAAGTGGGAGGAGTGGAGAGCTGATTGGTGCTGGATTGATGAGGAGAGCCCGCAGCCATTTACCACCCGACGCCGAACCCCAGTAGCACGCGACAGCGATTGGAGCGACATGGCCCCGGAGGACGCCAGGCTGAAGATTGCCGTCACCAGGATCCTGCGCCTGAGGCTTGCCGGTCTTACTGTTGGCGCTGTTGGCGCAGACTTCCTTCGCCGCCGCATCGCCCCCCTGCAGGAACGGGGGAGGCCCACTTGGGAGTTCAAGAACGCGGCGGACATCATGAGGCTGCGGCCAGGCCTCAATTACAACTTCACGGTCCTGGAGCTCAACACGATGCTGCAGGAGCTGTTTAAGTATGACCCCCAACATCCCGAGGTCTTCAGGTTGCCGGGGGGCGTCGTCCCGTTGTGCAACAATTCTGCGCTCGACCGCATCCGTGCAATGATGCCGGAGTGCGACTCGCACGGAATTGTGCCAACTTGGCAGGAGCCTGGAGACGACGTCGTGCAGCAGTTCTTCGACGACTTGGTGGAAGTGCCGATCCGCGCCGACGAGAAAGACGGCCTCACCCGCGACACCACCGACGCAGAGATGGCGCTCATTGCCACCAGGCTGGAAGAGGCAGCGGCAGCCGCAGCCGCGGGCGAGTTTGGATTCACTATGGAGGAGGCAGATGTAGCGGAGGCGGCAAGCCGTGCCGAGCGAGGGGTGCCTGCCGGCAAGAAGGAGCTTGCCGGGCGTGACGCCGAGCCGAGCGAGCCCGCCAAGGACACGAGCGGCTCGTTGGAAATCAACTCCTCCTCCTCCTCATCTTCGAGCAGCTTGCCGCAAGCAGAGCCTCCATCCCCACCAAGAAGGCGCCTCCGCAAGGCGAGTGACGTGACGGAGCGGCAAGCGGGTCAACAGTCGCCGCGCCGCGTGACACGCTCCACCGCGGCAAACACCGTTGCCGCGGGAGCGTCTCATGCCGCGACGGCAACTGGAGCGGAGTCTAGCCGGACCACCGCTTCAGTTCCTTCCGCTGCTCATGCCGCGCTGACAGCTGGAGCAGGGTCGTCTCAGACCGCCGCCACTGCTCCCGCCAAGCGGCCAAGGGAAGCTTCTCCTCCGCCTCCTCGCGCCGGGCGCGCGCCGGGCTTCGACTTCTCCGTGCTAAGCTCCGATGAGGAAGAAGAAGAAGAGTAAGCTTCTCTTGCTGTATTTGTATTTCTTCAGTTCTTGCTGTTGGTCTTGTTTCTCACTTGCTTTTCTTCTGAACTTGTTCCTTTTTAGGACTCTGGCCCAGAGAGCGGCAAACAGAGCTAAGGCCCCGGTGATCGTCATCGAGGACGAGCCCACTGCGACGGCAGGTGGCGCGCCCGAGACAACCTTGCCGGACCCGGCGACTTTCCTCCAGGGCAGCCCCCAGCGTAAGTGCATGATTTACTTTCTGCTGCGAGGCGCGCTTGGGTACTTGTCGTTGCTGATATCTGCTTGTTGACTTGTGTAGGAGCCGAGCAGCCCCACCAGGAGCCAAGGGAGAATCCCCCGTCAAGGGAAAATTCTCCGACAAGGGAAGGCTTCCCGGTGAGGGAGAAGTCTCCGGCAAGGGAGGGTTCTCCAGCAAGGGACAGCACCAGCGGCCCCCCGACAGCGGAGACCGCGACTGCAGAGCCTGATGCAGGTACTCCCCTTGCTTCAAAACTTCTCTTGGATCCTTCTTCTTTTGATCTTCTTGAGTTTTTGCTGGATTTTGCTTGACTCTTCTCCCCTTGCCGGCTGTCAGACCCATCTGCTACGGAGCGGATGGAGACCGAGGACGTAGCCGGCGCGGGTGATCCTGCCGGCGCCGAGGCCGCCAAGGCTGGCGCCGCGGCGACTGGCGAGGGATCTGGCGATCGTACTGACGGCCCAGAGGCCGCAGGAGCGCCAGGCACTACACCGACCGCCGACCCGTCCGTCGAAGCCGCAGCGCCAAGCACCGAGGGGCCCCAGCCGGGCGTTTATTTGAAGGCCGGCGATGACGTATTCATCAATCTTCCCTGGGCATCAAGCTCCAGAGCGCCGGTCGAGGGGGAGGTCTTTGACGGAGAAGTGCTCGCCTCCGCGGGGTTGACGGTGGTTGACGCGCCAAGCAGCAGCAGCAACGAGCCCGAAGAAGAGCGGCTGCTGCGCAGGTTGATGTCGCTCTACCGCGCGCGGCAGGCCAAGCTGGAGTCCAGCGAGGCGCTCGTCGCGAAGGTGGGAGCTGATATCGAGAAGCGCGCGGAGGAGCTCGGGGGTTTCCACCGGGAAGCCCTCCGATCCCTGGCGGAGGAGCGGGAGCAGCTCGCTGAAGCGCAGAAGGCCTTCCTCCTCGAGAAGGCCGAAGCCGAAGAGCGGCAGCGACTTGCCGCTGTGAAGCTGGCCGCGGAGGAGGGCGAGCTGGCGCAGCGGAAGGTTAACCTCGACGCCCATGAGGAGGAGCTTGCCGCGCGCGAGGGAAAACTCGGTGAAGCCCTCAAACAAGCAGAGGACGCCGCTGCCGCCGCCGAGGCCGCCAAGGAGGAGTTGAAGATGAGGGTGGCGCAGCTAGAAGCCGATCTCGCCGAGAAGGGCAGAGAGCTCAGCGCCGCCAAGGTCTCCAACGTGGATCTTGAGTTGAAGTTAACCACTTCGACCAAGACTCTGGACAGCGCCAAGAAGCGGGAGGCGGCCTTGAAGGAGGAAATCAAGGCCGACAAGGCGCTGCTGGAGAGTGCTGCCGCCGCCCAGAACGCCTTCAGGGAGACTGTGACGCACTAGACAGAGAGTCTGGTGAATGCCGCCACAAACATCGACAAGGAGCTGGCGCAGCTGGGGATGGAAGATCTTGGGTATCCTTCCGACGACAACCTCCAACCCAGCGCCAAGCTCGTCCTATTCTTCAAGGGCGTGGCGACGGCCCTCCAGCGACTCCGGGAGAGGATCCCCAAGCAGCTGGCCGACGAATCACGCAAGATCTGCGCAGGGGCCCTCGAGAAAGTGTTGATGAAGGTGGCCTTCCGCAATCCTGGCCTCCGCCTCACCAACATCCTCAGGACCTCAAGCGGGTCGAAGGCGATCGCGTAGATTAGGCCGCCCATTTCTTCTTTCCTTGTCACTGCTCATCATGTCATGAAAACAATCTATTAGAGCTGCGACAAGCTATCTTTGTAATATAACTTTGTTCTGGGCAATGGTCGCAACGTTATTCCCTTTACTTGATCCCTTGCTTTGTATGTCTTTCTTCCCTACGCTTTTAGGGAACTTGCCGGCGCAGGCACCTGAGCCGCGAGCGCTGAGTGCGGGACGTCAGCAGCCTGCTGGCGGTGCCGCTACCGACAAGAAACCTCGTCGCAACTAGTTGCAACTCACTTAAGTTGCTGAGAAAACTCGAAACAAAGTAAGGGCGCTAGCTGCTGACTTAAGTTGCTGAGCGGACTCGAAGCAAAGTAAGGGCGCTAGCAGCTCACTTAAGTTGTTGAGTGGACTCGAAACAAAGTAAAGGCGCAACTAGCTGCGAGTTGGTTCCTCCGCGCACAAGTTTTCCATACAAAGTGCGGTCGTTCAAGGGAGATAACTTAAAATTTTAAAAAATTTGATTGCTCAAACTTTGGCAACTTAGCTTTTTCTGTTGTTTGCTTCCCGGCAAGGCGAAACTTTTTTGAACGGCGCCTGGTCCATACCATCGTCTTCTCCTTTCCTCCCCGGCAAACTTGTGGGCGAGGGGAACCTTGCATTCAAAAGAAAGAAGAGACAATACAGATACGCGCCTTTTCGGCTCGTTATTGCTTACCGGGGTTTAGGTGCTGCACAAAGTGTCAGATCATATATGCCAGAAAATAGAAAGCATAAAATCGACAAAATGTGCGGAGCACATGAGATTTACTTATGCACGGGTTCTGCGCCCGGCTTTGTACAAAGGATTACATGCAACAGCGGCAAGACTTGTACAAAAGGTGGTTGCCAGAACAGGTTCCGACAACCGCGCCTTACGGGTAAAACTTGCGAAGATGCTCAATGTTCCAGGAGTTGCTCACCGGAATGCCATCTTCGGTCTCAAGGCGGACAGCGCCAGGCCTAGTGACTCGTTTCACCCGGTAAGGGCCTTCCCACTTCGGCGTCAACTTGTTGGAATTCTTGGCGGACTGAACACGCCGAAGAACAAGGTCGCCTTCCTCGAGACTTATGGCGTTAACTTTGCGGCTATGGTAGCGGCGCAAAGCTTGCTGGTAGCGAGCAGCTCGCACAGCAGCCTGAAGACGATCTTCCTCAAGGAGCAGCGCGTCATCTTGTCGCAGCTGCTCTTGCTCAAGCTCATCATAAGCGAGCACTCGAGGTGACCCGTATACGAGTTCCGTGGGGATAACTGCCTCTGCTCCATAGACTAGAGCGAAAGGTGTCTGTCCAGTGGCTCAATTTGGCGTCGTTCTGATCGACCAAAGAACCACCGGCAGCTCCTCGATCCAGTTTCTTCCGCACTTGTGCAGCCTGTCGAAAGTTCTGGTCTTGAGCCCGCGCAGCACTTCAGCGTTTGCCCTCTCCACTTGACCGTTGCTTCTCGGGTGAGCAACAGAAGCGAAGCAGACCTTGGCGCCAAGATCTTGGACGTACTGCATGAAGGTGCGGCTCGTAAATTGTGTACCGTTGTCGGTGATTATCCTGTTAGGGATCCCGAAGCGGCAAACAATCGACCTGAAGAACTTGACTGCTGACTGTGCTGTCACCTTCCTCACCGGTTCCACTCCCGGCCACTTTGTGAACTTGTCGATTGCGATGTACAAGTACTCAAAGCCCCCGACAGCACGGGGAAAGGGGCCGAGGATGTCGAGCCCCCAGACCGAAAATGGCCAGGATAAAGGGATCGTCTGGAGAGCTTGAGCTAGTTGGTGTATCTGCTTGGAATGGAACTGGCACGCTTCACACTTGGTTACTTGTGCAGTTGCATCCTCGAGGGCTGTTGGCCAAAAGAAACCTTGCCGGAATGCCTTGCCGACAAGTGCTCTTGCGCCAATGTGGTGACTACATATACCTCCATGTATCTCTGCCAATAGCTTTTGTCCGTCTTCCCGGGGAATACAGTTCAATTTCACACCGTTGAGCCTTTTTCTGTACAGTGTCTTGTCGACAAACTGGTACATACTTGACTGCCGGGCTACTCTTTCCGCTTCTTCTTGCTCTTCGGGAAGTTCTCCTGTCTGAAGGAAATGGACAATCTGCTGCGCCCATGCTGGAGCTTGTCACTCGACAACAAGGACTAAAGGCGAATCTGCGGCTGCGGGAACGTCCGCTTCTACGGCGAGAACCTGGGTCTCTGCCGGAGCTTGACGTTCCCCGGCAAGCTTGCCGGAGCAAAACTTGTCGGGAACTTCTGCTTCAACGGAACAAACCCTAGGGCTTGCCGGAGCAGACTGCTCCTCAGCGCTCTTGGCGTTGATCTTGGGGACTGCTGCGGGAACATCCGCTTCTACGGCAAGAACCTGCGGCTCTACCGGAGCATGACGTTCCCCGGCAAGCTCGCCGGAGCAAAACTTGCCGGGAGCTTCTGCTTCAACGGAACAAATCCTAGGGCTTGCCGGAGCAGACCGCTCCGCAGCGCTCTTGGCGTTGATCTTGGGGACCTTCTTGGCGGCGGCTCCGGGAAGCTCTGCCGGCAAATAGTCACCAGAAACCAACTTCCTCTTCTTGCTCTGTCCAGTTGATGGCGTCACGGACGGTTGAGTCAGCTTGAGCACAAAGATCCCTGGTTCCACAGGTAACTTAAGTGCGGCGCACTTTGACAGGCCATCTGCAATGGCGTTCTGAGCTCTTGGAACATGTTCCATTTGTAGCCCGTCAAAGTGCTCTTCTAGCTTTCTCACTTCGTCGACGTAAGCTTCCATCAATGGACTCTGATAGCTCTTGTTTACTTGGCGGATTACAAGCTGTGAGTCACCCCTGACAATGAGCTTCTTGATCCCAAGGTCTGCCGCGATCCGGAGACCGGAAGCAAGCCCTCATACTCTGCAGTATTGTTTGTTGCTTGCTCCTTGGGGAAGTGCATCTGGACTACGTACTTGAGGTGCTCTCCGGTGGGTGCGACAAGCAGCACACCAGCGCCGGCGCCTTGCGGCGAAAAGGCACCATCAAAGTACATCAGCCACTCTTTGCTTGCTTCCTTGTCGGGGATGCTCGTTTCTGGAATTTCTTCATCTGGTGTTGGCATCCATTCTGCTATGAATTCTGCCAATGCTCTGCTCTGGATAGTTGAAGTACTTTCAAATTTGAGGCCAAAGCTTGACAGTTCCAGTGCCCACTCAACAATCCTGCCTGTTGCTTCTGGATTCTGCAGTATCCTTTTCAGCGGAAAGCGAGTGACAACTGTTATCTCATGTGCTTGGAAGTAATGGCGCAGCTTTCTCGAGGCCATGAGAAGGCCGAAAAGCAATTTCTGCACGCCAGAGTACCTTGATCTAGCCCCCTGTAGAAGGGAACTGATAAAGTAAACTGGGCGCTGCACCATTTTCTTCTGTATCTCCTCGTGCATCTGCGCAGATTCATCTTTGTCGGGACCAGAGCTTGCCGGGGAAGCCTCCTGCTTGTCGCTGGATGCGCTTGCCGTGGTTGCTGGCTCGTCATCTGCCTCCCTCTCTGCTACTAACGCAGCACTAACCACTTGATTGGTTGCCGCTATGTACAGCAGCAACTTCTCTTGTGGCTTAGGTGCGACAAGTATTGGAGGGGAGGACAGGTATCTCTTCAAGTCTTGCAGCGCAGCCTCCGCTTCCGGAGTCCATATCATTGGACCTGCCTTTTTCAATAATTTGAAAAATGGCAGGGCGCGCTCAGCAGACCGAGAGATAAACCTGCTGAGAGTAGTCACGCAACCGGCAAGTCTTTGTACATCTTTGAGGCGCTTGGGTGCTTCGATCTGCTCAATGGCCTTGATCTTATCGGGATTGGCTTCAATTCCCCGCTGAGACACGAAGCTTGCCGGAGGGGACTCCAAACACACACTTCTCGAGGTTGAGCTTGAGGCTGATCTTGCGCAGATTTGCAAAGGTCTCGTCTAAATCTTGGATCAAAGTTGCTCTGTCCTTGCTCTTGACCACTATATCATCCATGTAGGCTTCCACATTTCTGTGTATTTGTGGCTCAAGAGCAACATGGACTACTCTTGCAAATGTTGAACCAGCATTTTTTTAATCCGAAAGGCATTCGTACGAAACAGTACGTGCCACATGGAGTAATAAATGCGGTCTTCTCCTCATCTTCTTCTGCCATGAAGATCTGATGGTATCCTGAGTATGCGTCATGAAATGAAAGCAAATCACATCCGGCTGTGGAGTCAACAATCTAGTCAATGCGCGGCAAAGGAAATGGGTCTTTGGGACAAGCTTTGTTAACATCAGTAAAATCGATACAAAATATCCATTTCCCGTTTGCCTTGCGCACGACTACAGGATTGGCCAACCACGTGGGATGGAGCACTCCTCTGACAAGGCCTGCTGCTTCCAATTTCTTGATTTCTTCTGTTATGAACTCTTGGCGCTCCACTGCCTGCTTCCTGACCTTCTGCTTGACGGGCCGCGCATGAGGACAAACGGCGAGGTGGTGCTCAATCACTTTCCTGGGAACACCGGGGATGTCAGACGGTTGCCAGGCAAACACGTCGACATTCGCCCGCAGGAAAGCAACGAGCGCGCTTTCCTATTTAGGGTCGAGCGTGGCACTGATGGTGAAGGTACCACCAGTGCCATCCTCCTTGGCGGACACCTTCTTCGTCTCTGGGGGAGCTGCCATCGTCTTCTTACACTTTCCGGTGGAGCTCGATGGTGCGTCCTCGACGGCAGCGCAGCACTCCGAAGAGGTGCGCTTGCCGGAGTGGGCATCAGAACTCTTGCCGGACTTGGTCTTCTTCCCCCCGGGGGCTTCAGCGGCAAGTGACTCGCGCTCTGCTGCGGCTGCTGCTTCCCGGTAGATCTTGTCGGCACAGATAAGAGCATCCTTCTTGTCGCCGGGGACAGAGATGACGCTTATCGGGCCTGGCATCTTTAGCATGTTGTATGCATAATGAGAGGCTGCCATGAACTTGGCGAGTGCTGGACGGTTAAGTATCCCATTGTAAGGTAATGGAATATCGGCAACGTCAAATGTGACCCTCTCAGTCCTGAAGTTGAGCTCGCTGCCAAATGTTACTGGCAGCATGACCTTCCCCTTCGGCTTGCTCCTTCCCGGATTGATTCCTTGAAATGTGCCGGTCTCTTCGAGCTCGCTGTCAGGGATTTGGAGTTTTTGGAGTACAACGGAGGAGATCAGGTTCAAGCCGGCCCCGCCGTCAACTAGCATCTTGGTGACTTTGAGGTTGCGGATAGTTGGTGAAACCAACATCGACAAACACCCGACCGCAGTTGTGCGATCAGGGTGATCCTCAATGTCAAAGATGATAGGCGTGCTGGACCATTTCAGAAGTTTGCGTGATTCGACGGGTGGTTCCGCTGCATTTACTTCCCGCACCCACTGTTTGAGTTGGCGGTGCGAGGTATGCAGAGAAGCACCACCGTCAACGCATAAGACCTCTGTGGCTTTCTGAAACTCCTGCTCACTGGTCTCAACGTCATCCATGTCTTCGTCATCGTCGTCGTATTCATCGTTGTCGCGGCCGCGGGGGAGGGGGGGGTCTGTCTCCTTGCCGCTGCTTGGCTTTGCCGCGGCGCCCTCCCCGGCCGGCGCGCTTCTTGCCGGATTCTGCAATGCCACCTTGGGCTCTCTCCTTGTCTCGCCGCTCGTACTCAGCCTTTTGCTGCTGGACAAGCTGCTCGACCTTCTTGCAACTTTGGAGGTCATGGCCCTTGGTGCGGTGAATCTTGCAGTATTGCTTGTCGGAGCCGTCCTGCTTGTCGGCGACCGCCACAGCCTGGCTGTTGGCTCACGCGGCAATCTCCTTGCCGGGGCCACCAACCTTGGCCTGCTTGGCGCCACCTTCGTTGCCGGACTGCTCAACGACTAGCACCTCTTTGCCTTTCTTCTTCCTGTTCCGCCGCCGGTTCTTCTTTGCCGGGGCAGCATCCTCACTGTCAGATCCTTCTGCTCCGATCTTCTCTCCGGGGAGTATCCTCCCTTCCTCAGCGTGTGCACACTTGTCGGCCAGGGCATATAGCTCGCTGACGTCTCTGATCCTGCGCATCGCCATCTCCTCCCGCATCCTGTGGTTACGCACGTTCTGATGAAATGCGCTGATGACCACGGCGGGGTGGACGTCTGGGATGTTGTACTGTACACGGCTGAACCTCTGAATGTACTTGCGTAGGGGCTCTCCTTCCTTCTGGGCGAGCAGATGAAGGTCGCTCTCTTGGCCATGAGGTTTGTGGCCGCCTGTAAAGGCGCCGACAAACTGATGGCACAGGTCAGCCCAGGAGGATATGGAGTTGTCCGGCAAGTGCATGAGCCAGGACCTGACGTTGGGCTTGAGCACCAACGGGAAGTAGTTGGCAAGGATCTTGTCGTCCCGCCCCCCGGCAGCCTGCACCGCGATGGTGTAGATGCTGAGGAACTCCGACGGATGCGTCTTGCCGTCGTACTTCTCGGGTACATCTGGTTTGAAATTCTTCGTACTGGGCCACTGGACTTGCCGCAGCTCACGAGTGAAAACGCAGGGCAACCTACCGCGTACGGCAAGTCGCCTGGTTCCCCTGGCGCATGCATGTCAACAGAGGGCCCAGCGCGCTGGTCTGATTGACGTCGCGCTTCTCTTCGGCGCTCGATGCGAGTACGAGCGTCTTCTTGTTGTCATTCTTGAAGAACTTGGAGCTGATCGCGACGAGCTCGAGGATCTGACGACGCGGTGGAGTCGCTGTCGAGGTGGATCCGGCGAGTCGGCGATCTTGGCCTTCGGGGCGGAGAGTGCACAGTAGTTGCACCTCCACCAGTCTTGTCGTCTCCGGCTCGTGCCTGGCTGGCTTGCCTCAGCTGCGACGTGCTCGGCTGCCATGGAGCGTCGCCGTTGGTGAAGTCGATGAGACTCTGGATAGTGGCCCTCCAGTCGTCGATCTTGTCCGCCGCTAGAGGGTAGTCTAGGAGCAGCTGAGCTCGCACCAAAGCTTCTGCTGCAGTGGCGGGTGGCGGTGGCGAACGGTGCAAGGAGCGGGATATGCTCGGACTTCTAACTACGTTAGAAGGAGCAGTACCCCGTCCAGGAGACCGCGTCTCGCTCGCACCAACAGGTTGGCGTGCATGGTGATCCTGAGCGCTCCGAGATCCACCAGCTCAATCTTGGTCTAGCGAACGCATGGTACCGTGAGTACCATGACGCTGCCGGTCCCGCGCCTCCTGAGACGGGTGCGGTGCATGCACGGACGCCGAGGTCTTGGAGTGCGCCCGGTCATTGTGGGAGCCGGCTACGCCGCCGATGGGCAACGCAGCCTTGTCCTTGGACCTGGCAGCACCGCGAGCTCCCTCGTCGACGCCCGTTCTTCCGCCGCCGTCTGCCCCACCAACCATTTGCTCCGGCGGTGGTTGGCTCGGTGCGGACGGAGCAGCTGCCTCCGAAACCTTCTTCTTCAGTGGCATGTTGATGAAGATGATGAAGATCTAGCTCGCGAGAACGCCGGATCTGGTTCGCACAACTTCGACGCCCCCCTACCTGGCGCGCCAAAGATGCCGGGGTACTGATCCACGGGCACCTATGGGACCGGCGGACCGGGTCCCTTTCGGTTCGGCGGGGGGCGGAGGTCGTGCAAAGAGCAAATCGAGGCGATGCACGCGAGCGATTTACCCAGGTTCGGGCCGCACGGATGCGTAAAACCCTACTCCTGCTTTGTGGTTGTATTGATTTCTTGCTCGGGAGCGCGGAGTGCTACAGTACACACCAGCAGCTAGCGAGACCGAGCGTGAGTGTTCGAACTAGCTCACCCCCCTCCACGTTGCACACGGGCCTCCTTTTATATGCTTAAGGGGTCACCGACAGGTGGCAACGGAGGTAAAGGGCAGAAATGGAAAGGTGCTGTGGTAGGCACAGCTACCTGCTACAGTGTATCATACCTAACCCTGACGGCAGGGGACAAGGGCCTTAAATGCCCGTCTGTGTCGCCTAAACAGTGCAAAAAGGGACCGCCAGGGACGCCACCGTTCGCCACGATGATGATCTTGTCAGCGCCGCTTGCCACCGTACGCCCCTGGCTGCACAGCCTTCCGCCACGTACGCCTGGAAGGGCCCCAGAGCGACACGTTGGTGGATGTGCTGGAGCGTGGGCACGGAGAGGTGGCTTACCACGGCAAGCGCCTTGCCGCTGTCGTTGTCTTGTCGCGCCCGGGAGCTTGTCGCTCACCGGGCCTTGCTGGGACGCGTGGTGTGCCGCGGCAAGTTCCTTGAAGTGCCTTGGGTGGCCTTCCCGGCAAGCTCCTATTGCCGGGGTCTTGGGATGCTTTTGTTAGCCTTCCCGGCAAGCTCCTCTTGCCGGGGTCTTGTCTTCTTGTCTTGGACACTTTGTTCTTGAATGGCTCCAAGGGAACCACGGAGGATCTTGGCGGTCACCCGGCAAGCCTTGCCGCGGGATGCTGCGACTGCCCGTGCACAAGTTCGGGATACTAGGGTACCCCTACTCTAGTACACCGACAATCAGCACGATGGCGTGGCGACGGTGATGATGAAGCTACCGGCGCAGGGCTTCGCCTAAGCACTACGACGTTATGACCGAGATGTGTAACTATGGAGGGGGGCACCGCACACGGCTAAGAGAATACATGGTGTGCCTTTGGGGTGCCCCCTGCCCACGTATATAAAGGAGGGAGGGAGAGAGGCTGGCCCTCCTAGTGGAGCACCAAGTGTAGGGAGTCCTACTAGGCCTCCCAAGTCCTAGTAGGATACCCTTTCCTTTTCGGAGAAGGAAAGAAGGAAAGGAGGGAGAGGGAGAAGGAAAGGGGGGTCCGCGCCCCCACTCCTTGTCCAATTCGGTTTGGGCATGGGGAAGCGCGCGCCACCTCGTGGCCCTTCTTTCCTCTCCACTAAAGCCCAATAAGGCCCATTAACTTCCCTCGGCGAATTCTCGTAACTCTCCGGTACTCCGAAAAATACCCAAATCACTCGGAACCATTCCGATGTACGAATATATCCTTCCAATATATGAATCTTTACCTCTCGACCATTTCGAGACTCCTCGTCATGTCTGTGAACTCATCTGAGACTCCGAACAAAATTCAGTCATCAAATCACGTAACACATAATGTAATTCGTCATCGAACGTTAAGCATGCGGAACCTACGGGTTCAAGAATTATGTAGACATGACAAAGAGACATCTCCGGTCAATAACCAATAGCGGAACCTGGATGCTCATATTGGCTCCTACATATTCTATGAGGATCTTTATCGGTTAAACCGCATAAAAACATACGCTGTTCCCTTTGTCATCGGTATGTTACTTGCCCGAGATTCGATCGTCGGTATCATCATACCTAGTTCAATCTCGCTACCGACAAGTCTCTTTACTCGTTCCGTAATGCATCATCCCGTGACTAACTTAATTAGTTACATTGCTTGAAAGGCTTATAGTGATGTGCATTACCGAGAGGGCCTAGAGATACCTCTCCGATACACGGAGTGACAAATCCTAATTTCGATATATGTGAACTCAACGAACACCATTGGAGACACCTGTAGAGCATCTTTATAGTCACCCAGTTACGTTGTGACGTTTGATAGCACACAAGGTGTTCCTCCAGTGTTCAGGAGTTGCACAATCTCATAGTTAGAGGAACATGTATAAGTCATGAATAAAGCAATAGCAATAAAACTATACGATCATAATGCTAAGCTAACGGATGGGTCTAGTCCATCACATCATTCTCCTAATGATGTGATCCCGTTCATCAAATGACAACACATCTCTATGGTCAGGAAACTTAACCATCTTTGATTAACGGGCTAGTCCAGTAGAGGCATGCTAGGGAGACTCTGTTTGTCTATGTATTCACACATGTATCAAGTTTCTGGTTAATACAGTTCTAGCACGAATAATAAACATTTATCATGATATAAGGAAATATAAATAACAACTTTATTATTGCCTCTAGGGCATATTTCCTTCAAGAACCTGAAAGAGTGCCCCAAGATTTCTATCGGAGAAACAAAGACGAGAACGTGCATAAACCCCTATGCATAGATTACCCCAATGTTACCTCAGGAATCCGCGAGTTGAGTGCGAAAACATATATCAAGTGAATCAATATGATACCTGCTACCTCTTGAGCACTGCGCTGGTTTACCCTTGAAGAGGAAAGGGTGATGCAGTAAAGCAGCATAAGTATTTCCCTCAGTTTTTGAGAACCAAGATATCAATCCAGTAGGAGACCACGCGCGAGTCACCTCGTACCTACACAAACAAATAAGAACCTCTCAACCAACATGATAAAAGGGGTTGTCAATCCCTTCACGACCACTTGCAAGAGTGAGATCTGATAGAGATGATAATAATAAGATAACTATTTTTGGTATTTTTATGATATAGATTGAAAGTAAAGATTGCAAAATAAATGGTAATGGAAATTACGATAGATTAATATGATGGAAGATAGACCCGGGGGCCATAGGTTTCACTAGTGGCTTCTCTCAAGATAGCATAAGTATTACAGTGGGTGAACAAATTACTGTCGAGCGATTGATAGAAAAGCAAATAATTATGAGAATATCTAGGCATGATCATGTACATAGGCATCACGTCCGACACAAGTAGACCGAAATGATTCTGCATCTACTACTATTACTCCACACATCGACCGCTATCCAGCATGCATCTATAGTATTAAGTTCATAAGAAAAGAGTAACGCCTTAAGTAAGATGACATGATGTAGAGGGATAAACTCATGCAATATGATATAAACCCCATCTTTTTATCCTCGATGGTAACAATACAGTACATGTCGTTTCCCTTTCTATCACTGGGATCAAGCACCGCAAGATTGAACCCCAAGCTAAGCACTTCTCCTATTGTAAGAAAGATCAATCTAGTAGGCCAAACCAAACTGATAATTCAAAGAGACTTGCAAAGATTAACCAATCATACATAAAAGAATTCAGAGAAGATTCAAATATTGTTCATAGATAAACTTGATCATAAACCCACAATTCATGGGATCTCGACAAACACACTGCAAAAAGAAGAGTTACATCGAATAGATCTCCAAGAGAATCGAGGAGAACTTTGTATTGAGATCCAAAGAGAGAGAAGAAGCCATCTAGCTACTAGCTATGGACCCGAAGGTCTGAAGTAAACTACTCACACATCATCGGAGGGGCCATGGAGTTGATGTAGAGGCCCTCTGTGATCAATGCCACCTCCGGCGGAGCTCCGGAAAAGGCCCCAAGATGGGATCTCTTGGGTACAGAAGGTTGCGGCGGTGGAAATAGGGTTTCATGGTGCTCTGGATGTTTGCGGGGTATGTGGATATATATATATATATATATATAAATATATATAAACACTATTCTGATCACGGGATCAGAATAATATTCTGATCACAACCTGAACTGCCTGAGTAACGCGCCTGAACTTCCCTGTGTACTAACCTGACCTTCTGGCTATCTTCGCAACCGTGGCTTCCCCTGCGAGTTTTTCTGATCATTCGTGTTGTTTGTGATGTAAGTGTAATGTGGACACATTTTTTAGAGTCTAAATGATTGTTTTGATTCGGATTCTAGCACGTTGGCGGATTTGCTCTCGAGGTCGTGATGAACTTGTTTCTATTACAAGTTTAATGCATGTTTTGGATGTTGTCGAAGTTCTGGAACGATGGGGATTAGGTTTTAGTACGAGTTTGGAGCACAAATTCTTTGTTATTTCAAACAAATTTGAAATCGCCCGTGTTCTTCATCCGCCCGAGATGCAACCCGCGCTTCTATTGATTTCTCGTTTTTCTTTAAAGTTTGCTGCCTGATTTGCGTACTTTAGTGAAATTCGAGGCTTACTAATCCGTAAATTTTAATCGGGAGGGTCCTTATGGTTTGATTTCTAGCGATTTGATGTTGGCACTCCTGCGGGTTTCTGCACATGTTATTTTAGCGGTTTTGAAATTTACCCTCTGGTCCTTTTAGTTGTCGAAAGGTAGTTGCCAGATCATTTCCAAGGGGGTGCGGACGTGTTGCAATCTTGTGGAGATGATTTTATGCTTTGGACGAAATCGTTTGTTCATTATTTCTAGATCTTCTAATGGTCGTTGTACAAGCTGGACTTCTGCGTTTTCACACCTGAACTTCTTCTTTTCCTTCGTTGGATCCTATCGGGGCTGGGGCGGCTCGGGATCGGGGGAGGATCAGGTGGATCCTGTTGGGTCCGTCCGGGTTTCTGTGCTGGACTTCTGCATTGTCATACCTGAACTTCTTCTTTTTTCTTTCGCTGCAAGATAATGCAGCAAGTCCTTTGTATCAGAAACCCTTACTAGATTTTCTTCTGCAATTTTTTTTGTAGCTAGTGTGTAAGCGTGGAGCTGGACCACAGGAACATGCACCCTCTTTTTCCCTTTGTCTATGTTTTGGTATAGTTTTTTGATCATCCACTTATCTTTGGTAAGATCTGGACTTCTCTTTTTTTTATTAATGGTAGAACTTCTGGTTTTCCAGATTACATCCCACATTTGCAAGGCGAAGGCGCATGGTGCTCTATATTTTCTTTGTTTGGTTTCCTTTCATATTTTTAATTCTTCAGATGTTCCTTTTTTATACTTTTGTCTCGTGAGCAATCATGGGATCAGCCCAAGTATGCATGCACTTTTTCCAGATCATGTAAGGGTCGTTTGTAGAAGCTGGACTTCTATGTTCTTTATACGTGAACTTCTGCTTTTTCCTTCTTTGCAAAGTAACAAAGCAATTCCTCTGTATTTCCTTCTTTTTTATGTTACTTTTCATCCTTTGCATTTGTTTGGATTTTTTTGACTTAGTCCTGTGAACAGCCATGTAATTGGGCGATGGATATGCGTATTTTTTTATTTTTTCTAGTATGTTATTTGTACTTATAATAGTTGTTGTTCTTCACTGAATAACTATCCTGAACTTCAGTGTGATAATCGTTTTTAACGTGTTAAATTTGAGGTTGTTATTTTTTGGATTTAAATATTTTGTAGATATTGAAATCGGCATTGCGCGTATTGACCAATGCGGTAGCGCGAGGCCGAGCAGGGGGAGGGGGGGCGGGACCCCCCTCCCCTCCCCCTGCGAGGCCGAGACAGGAACGAGCCAGAGCAGGCGACGACGCGGCGTGCCGCGTCGTCGCATGCGGAGGCGAGTCCGTCACATCCGTGACCCTACTATCTATCTTAGGGTTTTTAGGGTTTAGGGTGCGTGCGGTGGGGTTGGAAACAGAATAACTGCATTGCGTCCTATCAAATCCTAGCACGCAGCAATGCGGTAGTGCGAGGCCGAGCAGGGGGGAGGGGGGTCGGGACCCCCGTCCCCTCCCCCTGCGAGGCCGAGATAGGAACGAGCCAGAGCAGGCGACGACGCGGCGTGCCGCGTCGTCGCATGCGAAGGCGAGTCCGTCACATCCGTGACCCCACTATCTATCTTAGGGTTTTTATGGTTTAGGGTGCGTGCGGTGGGGGTGGAAACAGAATAACCGCATTGCGTCCTGTCAAATCCTAGCGCGCAGCAATGCGGTAGCGCGAGGCCGAGCAGGGGGGGGGTCGGGACCCCCCTCCCCTCCCCCTGCGAGGCCGAGACAGGAACAAGCCGGAGCAGGCGACGACGCGGCGTGCCGCGTCGTCGCATGCGGAGGCGAGTCCGTCACATCCGTCACCCCACTATCTATCTTAGGGTTTTTAGGGTTTAGGGTTATTATGGTTTAGGGTTAGATATGAACTTCATTTGTTTTTGTACTTGAAATTCTTATTTTTGTTTCTTAGGGTTTATTTATTCTTATGCCATTACTTCTTTTATTAGAGTACTTGAACTTCTGTTCTTTATTTTTTGAACTTCTTTCTGTTGTTTTTTAGGTGCATATTTATGTATGTATTTTTCTTCCTTTGGTAGTGCATTTGCCATCTATTTTTGGTTTTAAGGATATCAGCAGTGCTATTGTGTGAAGTTATCTCATTATAATAGATGCATTCAAATGGTGCATTCATTTATCTATAGATGTATTTACTTTTTTAGCTGTTGGGGGGGGGGGGGGTTAAAACTATAAATTCAGTGGCGCTGCAATTCCCACGACAGATATGCATTAAGTGAGCATCTCCCTCGCCACCACCTGTCAGAAAACCCCTCTTCCCCTGTCGCTCGCTCTCTTCCCCCTCTCCGTCGCTCCGCTGCCTTCCTCGCCTCCAACTCCCCCCGATTTCTCCGCCCCTGTCCCCTGCCCTCGTGCTGGAGTAAACGGCGCACGCCCCCGCTCCTATTTCTCCCCCACGCCCCGCTCTCCCTCGCCCAACCCACTCTATTCTGCTCTGAAGCGAGGGCGGCAACTGCCTGCACGGTTGCAAGGTGCGCGTGGCGTCATGGGGTGTGGAAGAACCGCCGCGGATTCGTGTGTGCGGGGGTTGTTTCGAGAGGTACAAATGCTGCCCCCGCCCCCT
This sequence comes from Triticum urartu, assembly GCF_003073215.2. NCBI lineage: Eukaryota > Viridiplantae > Streptophyta > Magnoliopsida > Poales > Poaceae > Triticum > Triticum urartu. The sequence continues at coordinate 682,110,669 of NC_053023.1, read as the reverse complement.
AATGCTTGCTTTTAGTTTTGCCAGATCTGTCGAGTCCGCCTCTTGTGTGCTCTCGCGTCCGCCTCCTACCCCCTTCTTCTGATGGTTTGATGGGAGATTAGGTAGGGTTCTTGTGCGTGTGGTGGGTGGATTCCATTCCCCCGTGGTCAGATTTGTCTATGAGATGCTTGTGTGTGCTATTTCTCCATTCAAAGTTGATTGGATTTCATTTCCCCTTTGGTGATTTCAGCATTTAGATGCATGTGAGAGAGGGTGTGGTGTGATGGTTCATGCTGAATCTGATGTATCTAATTGTCTTAGTATTGTTGATTTCAAAGTCTAGATTGTGTCTGTCACATGCTAGTTAGTTTCTGGATTCTTTTTTTGTTTGTGCTTGCCTATATGTGCTACTGTTCATGTTTTCATACTTGTTGATATTATCTAGTTGTTTCATCCTAGGGTTTCATTTAGTTGTTTTTTGTATTTGCTGTATGATTTTCTACCTGCTAACTATATGCATTCTATCCCCTGTTTTTAGTAGGTTGTTCTAGGGTTTGGAGTTTCATTCGTCAAGGGGGTTGTGTTGTCATGGCTTCCAAACCTTCTCCAGGTATCTTAATGTAGTTGGATCTTGTATTTTAAAGCAGTATTCTTATATATGTCTGCCCATATCTTCATTTAGTTTTCTTGTTGGACTGCCATTCTTATAAGTCTGAACTTCTAAGAAAGGTTTATGTGTATGCTTTTTTACCCTTAGCTTGAGTTAGTAGTGTTGCTTAATTTTTAGTTGATGATTTGCAGGTGAAACTATGTCACCAAGTGTTGTTGGACTTCCCAAATGATTCATATTTATAGTGTATATCTTTGTTTTTTTATTTGTTATCATGTTCATGGTATTGATATTTAGTTTGGCTGTGAAATACTATTTGTGGTCATGCTACATATTTTTTATGTGCTATTTGCTTGGATCACATAGTTGAACTTCTGGTTTTAATTATTGTTTGTTCATAATGAAATTTGGTTGAACTTCTGTTATGCACATTTTGTGTTTACTACTTTGTTATATATCATCGAACTTCTAGACATTCATGTTATATGTAGTAGCCCCTCTGAGTGTAGATTGTTTTTATAGTTAGTGTGTCGATTTTAGTTTGTTTGTTGTGTTTACTGCTTTGTTAGGTATTGTTGAACTTCTTGTTATTGGACATTGTTGTCAAAGTAGAAGTCCCTTTGGTGTAGGATTGTGCATTAGAACTCAACTGCCTTTTTACTTGCATTTTTTGTAGTTGGTGATGAGTTGAATAGTTCTGAAAAAATGCCTGCGATCAAGATGGAGCTTCAGAGGTTAATACTGATGCTCCAATATCTAATGCGGCTAAATCACCCATTATCCCTTTGACTTTGATTGCCGAGGTTGCTTCGAGCCTTGAGAATGTTTCAAGCCTCGAGGATCTTGCTTCTGCAGCTCTTGCTTCACCTAGTATGTGAAACCCCTTTTCTTTTCATTTTAAAGTTTTCAGCCATGTTTTTTTAGCTTGTTCATGTCGTTTGTTTTTGTTTTTGTTCATGACTTTTTTTATTTTTTGCTTCGATTTTTTGTGTTCTTTCCAGATGTGTCCACAGAGGAGGAAGCTGTGAACACCATCAATGATGTTTTATCTGAGTTGGGTTTATCAGAAAACCCTGCTACAGCTGAGGAGGGGGCTCCCTCAGTCAAAGGTTGTGATTCCGTTCCGGATCCTTTGTGCTCTCTTCAGATGTCAGAGACGTAGTCGCAGTCTGTTGATGGCACTGAACTTGTCACGCAACCCGAGGATGTGCCTTTTCAGCTTCTCCTGGAGGACCAACGTAAGAGGAAGAAGCAAGAAAATTTTGACAAGAAGAGGGCGGCCTGCCTTGAGAAAGGTTCTGATGTTCCTGGATCTGTTCATGCGGCTGAGCTCACTATTGAGGAAGATGTGCCATGTGGTAGTGATGGCACGGTTGTCCCTGTTAAGAAGAAAATCAAGAAGACTACTGCGAGGAAGCTAGTAGTTGGTGAAGTTACTCCTCGGAGGAGCCCACGTGTTTCAAGGCCTGCACAAGTTGTTGAAGATGAAGGGTTAGGCCTTGGTGATACGCCACGCCGTAGTCCTCGTGTGCTTGCCACTGCCGCGCCTACACCTTCTCCGCTTGGTGCTGGTGCATCTAGTAAGGGGAAGAAATGCGGCGTGAAGCGCAAGGTTCCACTTACAAAGGTCAACAAGTGTGTGAAGAAGCGTTCTCGTGTTAATCCAGAGGATAAGGATGATGCTGATTTCAATGCTGATGATGAGGACGACGACGATGATGATGCTGCCGCTAATCAGGTATAAATGTCTCATGTTTACTGTTTTTAGAGCATTTGTCGCTGTTGCTGTAGTTTTATTGTTTTTAGCACTGCCTTGGCGTACATAGCTGACCTTTTGCTCCATCTCAAAATAAACGAATAAATTAGCCGACGTGCTTTGCTTTTATGGTATTACTGCCTTTGTGTACATAGTTGGACTTCTGGGTATATACATGAAGAAATTAGCTCAACTTGTTTTGTATACATGTTTGATTACTGCCTTAGTGTATATGGTTGAACTTCTGCTTTTTAAATTTCCAACATTTTTGAAAGCATGTTGACTAGTGTTCATACATGGTTGTACTGCCTATGTAGACATAGTTGGACTTCTGAGATACATGTTTGATTACTGCCTTGGTATACATGGTTGAACTTCTACTTTTGTAAATTTCCAACATTTTTTTGAAAGCATGTTGACTAGTGTTCATACATGGTTGTACTGCCTATGTAGACATAGTTAGACTTCTGAGATACATGTTTGGTTACTGCCTTGGTATACATGGTTGAACTTCTGCTTTTGTAAATTTCCAACATTTTTGAAAGCATGTTAACTTCTGGTCATACATGGTTGTACTGCCTATGTAGACATGGTTGGACTTCTAAGATGTAGTGCGTATATGTAGGCATAAGTGGAATTTTGGTGAAGGTTGTGTGTCTCATTGTTCTGCCTTTTTTCCTTGTCAATGTATTTTTTTCAGTATCAGCTTGTGCAGCGGCCTGAGAGGAGGAAGAGAGGAGGCAAAGCGCCCGAAGAAGGTGGCTAAGGAGGAGGTGAGGCGAAACGTTTTAACAAGACGTCGCTGCTCACTAGGAGAGGTCAAGACGTGTGCGAAAATGCTACAAGATAGGCACAAGGCGAGGGTTATCAAGGCTGGTTTTGGTTGTGTGTTTGACTTGAAGGTTGATTCCAACATTTCTCGTCCTTTGATGGGCAACATCTACACGAGGATTGACCCTTCAACCATGATTTTGGACATGGGTGAGGTGAACAAGGTTATACCTATTACAAGTGATGCTATTCACCATCTCTTTGGGTTCCCTCAAGGTAATCGTATCCCCCTAGGCCCTCGAATGATGGTTTCGACGATGCTGTTATGAGGTTGAAGGGCAAGCTTGGGTATGTTAGGAGTGACGACATCAAGAAAAAGGATTTGCGGAATATCTTCGCTGAACTTGTGAAGGATGACACGAAGGATGATCTTGCTCAGTAGGTGTTTTACCTTATTGTTTTCATGAAGGTGGTTATCCCTGGAACGTCTACACGAGTGTCCAGGGAGGCAGCAATGGCCGAGAACCTTGTGTTTGAGGATATGGCAGACATGGACTACTGCCAGTTGGTTGTTGAAGATATTTGGAGTGCTGTTGTTAGGTATCAGCAAGGTACTAGCAGAGGAAAAGCTGTCATAGGCTGTGGCATCGCACCGCTTCTTATGTATCTGGACTGCCTTATCATTGGCAAGATGCCTAATATTTACTTGAGGACCCCTCGCATCAATTTCATGGATCAGGCCAAGCTTCTTGAGCTTGCTGCGGCTGACTTGGTCACGAAAGGTGATGATGACCCAGCCAACTGGGTGTTTGGGAGGCTGTCTGTGAGTGTTTCTATGCATTATTCTTTCCTTGAACTTTTGGTATTGTCTTGTATATTTTTTGTTCCCATGTTCCTTCATTTGTTTTCTGACGCATTGACTTTTGTTTTTGTATGGAGTGGAAGACACATGCTGAGGTTGTGTTCTTTAGGGTTATCGAACGTCCTGTTCTAACTATGCCTCGTTCTGCCGGCCTAGGGACTGGAAGTTCCCCAAGATTTGAATTCTCCCAAGATGTTAATACTGGTGCCCCCTGTAGATCCAGGAGGTTCTTCTGCCCGTGTGAGTGCTGCAGGTGGCGTTTCTTGCGAGGATTTGTTTGAAGCTGCCAATGTTTCTCTGGTTAGGATTGACAGTCTTCTTGAAACTGTTTGTGGGGAGTTGGCTCGTGTTCCTTCGACTGCTGAGCGTCTTAGTCGCGTTGATGGGATTCTTCCTCCCGGGCACGGGTTTGATGCTGAGTCTTCGAAGGAGGTCTTATGTATTGAAGCTAAATTTCTTGAAGAGCTTCGTCAGAGCACTTCCCACCTCCGGACTAGCATTGGGTTGTTCAAGGAAATGCAGGATGCTCGTTGCAAGCCTTTTGAAGATGAGGCAAGTGTTGTTGTGAGACAGATTCAGAGGCAGGATTCTGTTCGTGCGGGTCGTGAAGGAGGCCACGTGGAGCATACCAAAGAGGTTTGCACTAATGTTCAATGTTAAATGTTAGCTTTCAGTTATTACTGTTTGTGGTCATAGCCGAGCGTTGTTGATTTGATGTGTCCTAAACTATTTCTTTTTAGCACTAGTGTTCCTAGGTGACCTTATCTATTTATTGAACCTGAACTTCAACTGCTACAGCACCTGAACTTCCATGACTGGCCCTTTTTTGTTCCCTTTTGTATCTTAGAGTAGTTTGATATCTGACCTGCTATGTTTACTGTATTTGGACTTCCATTATGTGTCAGTTGTGATAGCTGACCTTCTCTGATTGTGCAATCTGAACTTCTACTGATTAGGTATTTGTTTTCTAAATGATTTTTATTTTTATTTTTTAGGCTGTTGATGATGATGCTAGGGTTGAGGAGGATGTTTTATCTGCGCATGAAGCTGCTCCTGTGCATGAGGCTGCCCCTGTGCATGAACCTGCTCCGGCTAGTGGCGTAATAGTTGATGAGGTTCATGGCAGTGAAAATGAGGTACCATTTTTCTTGTCCATTTGTCTTGTTGCCCCTGAGACAGACTTGCTGCTCCTGTGCATGAGGTTCAGTCAGCCCTTTGTAATGACTTTCTGTTTCTTTTTGCAGCAGCAGAATGATGATGTTAGTGTTCCTCCAGAGAAGGTTGCAGACATGTCCATCTCAGGCACCGGCTGCTCCGACGGGGTGGTCCTGACTGAACCTCAGTCATTCATTGTCGCCGAGGTTTCAAATGCTAAGCAGGGCAAGACAACTGGAGACATCATTTTGGAGAAAGATGCTGTTGAGTCTGCTGTTGAAACCGGTGGTAGTGCTGCTGCAAGCCCGGAGAAGTCTCCTGCAGCAGAGCCATCAGTTGATGTTAATGCTGTACAGGCACAACCAAAAGTTTTTCTTGTTTCAGATTCTCCAGCTGCTCCAGCTGCTGCTGGTGTCCTTCCTGACGACGCTGCAACGTCTGCTGGAGATGACGATGAAGATACCGAAAGCGATAGCTATGGAGAGGAGGTTGATCATTCCAGTGCTCCCACTGGTCTAGGCAAGGATCCATGAAGAGAGGAGCATGCTTCTCTCTTCTTTCCCCATCCCCTTCCCTCTTTGTTGTTTGGTTTAGTCCATGATATCCCCTGCGAACTGCCTGTGTGGTCTAGGTTGAACTTCTGGTTTTGTTGTTCGTCGTGTGGGTTGTCAAGAATGTTAAGTGAATCTGTTTTCTATGTGGGTGGAGGTTTGTAATGCATGGTTTGTGATGTCTATGATGCTATGGTTTATCTTTTCTGATGTAGCAGCTGAGATGTGCTTATGTTTTGAATGTTTGTGCTTGAATGTTGGTCTTAATTGAAACTGTCGTGAATCTATGTGCTTTGAGTGTTGCTGTTAATTGCTATTTTTTTGGTGAACAGATAGCGACCTTGCTGTCGTGCGAAAGAAGGTTGATGACTTTTATTACAGTGTAACTAGGCTTAGGAACGACCGTTCCAAGAGGTGAGTGCAGCTACTCAACATTTACATCATCCATGTACCCCCTGTGAACTGCCTGTGGTTTCATACCTGAACTTCTCAACTCTATGTACCTGAACTTCTTATTTTTTTGCTACTCTGGCGCTGAACTTCTGGCCTCTTTTGTACTGTACTGCCTATTGTGATATAGCTGAACTTCTGTGCTAACATGTGTTATGAACTTCCTGAGTTCCTGCTGCTTAACTGGTTTTACTTTCTATTCGCTTGTTTTAGATCAATGATTATGTTCCAAAAAAAGGAGTGTGAAGCTTCTGTTTAAGAAGTCGCAACATCTTTTGGTCCTCGCGGAATGCTTACATCTAATGTGGCTGAGTGTGCACACTATTGTCTACGTGCGAAGTACCAGGGATCGGATAAACTCATCCTGCCGTATTGGGTTTGTGTAAGTCAACCATACAGTGATTTCTTTTCTGTTTTGTTCCTTACCATTTTAGTTAAAACTTGTTCGTCTCATTTTTGTATTTTTTCATGTGTTGGTGTTGTCTGCATTATTTTAGGACAAGATTTTCAGAGGTCATTTTGATTCCCGTGTGAGGAAGTACTTCATGGCGAGTGGTCCAGATAGCATGGATGCACATGATTTGGTATGCAATATCTTGTTCTTTGCCTCTGTATTAGTTTTGCAGTGCGATCCACTGTGTTAATATTTGTTCTATTTTTCTTTTCTACCATTCTGATATTAATTCTCATTTTTTAATGATTCGTGTGTTTATGATGCTTCAGGTTGTTTTCCCTATTTTTGACCCGCCTGAGCTTCCTGCTTCCATGGGTGGTGTCGGTCATTGGGTGTCGGTGTTCCTTGACCTGAAGAATTCAAGGTTCCAGCTTCTCGATTCCTACTATGGACCAAAACATGAATGTGCGGTACGCCTGTTTCGACAGATGACCGACAACATCAAGAGGCTTTGGAAGGATGCCAGCAACGATAGGGAGACACCCTTCAGTCCTATTAGCATCGACAATTTCCCTCTAGATTGGATTGATGTCCTCCAGCAGCAAAACAAGTATGAGTTCGACTTTTTCTCTTTATCGCATCTGTTTAACTGTAGTTGTACTTAAGTTGCGACGTGTTTAATTCGTTGGCTTTCTTTTTCTGTCCTAACACTATTTATTTTACTTCGTTTGATGGCAGTATCGACTGCGGATTCTTCATGCTTACGAATGTTAATTCGTATCATGATGGGGTTCTTGCAAATTATTCCCATGAGAATATCGGGGATATCAGGAAGACGTGGCTTTACTCAATCCCTTCTTCTAACCTATTTGAGACAGACTTCCAAGCTCTGTTTGGCTACTACACATGTAAGTATTTTGGAACTTGTACTGCTTACCTGCACTACATCTTTTTATTCTACCTGAACTTCATATTTTTCTCTGAACTTGGACTTCTGCTTGAGGTCTGGCTGGGCTGCTGGTTTCGGAAGGAGAGGAGCATTTTCTTTATACATGAACTTCATTTCTATCTTTTTTTTTAATTTTGCTTGTGTGTTTTGTTTTGCTTAAATGGACATGAGCATTTTCTTTTATAATTAAACTTCAGAGATGATGCCTTTCTATGGTTTTGTTAGCTGTAGTTGAATGATTTACAGTTCATCGGTTTATCTTGAACTATGCCTCTGGTTGTGCCTGAACTTCATTTAGTTTTTTACTGCAACTAATTTTTTTAGGTCAGCTTGAGTAGTAACCATGTCATCTTTATTAGTTGGACTGCACACTGTGATGTTCCTGAACTTTAGTTGTATTTAATGGTGATGTTTTCTCTTCCTTTTTTCTTTGACAGTGGAACTGTTGGAGCTAACCGATTACCACTACTCATTCCTCGGGTCACAGGAATACCAGCCTAGGGAGGAACTGATGAGTACAACTCCGATAGGAGATGATAGACCTTGGACCCTTATTCCTTCCAAGTTGGGGAAGCAGGCTGGTGGTATTCGTGGTACTCCAAAAAACCCTTGCTACAGGAAGGCTAATGCAGTCGAAGCAGCCGAAGCTGAAGTGATTTCGTCCGATGATGATATTGAGAAGATTGCTTACCCGAAGAATGCTAAATGTGCTGCTGGTACTGTTGCTGGTAGAGGTGGGAAGAATGTTGTGATCACCCGGAGGAAACCGGCAGTTGAGTCTCGGAACATAACTTCCTCCAAGAGAGCATCAAGATTGCCTTTGAAGTGGGGTTCTCCTGTCGCTCCCCTGAAAAAATATAGTTACCCTCATCTATCTGAGGCCCGGAAGTTGAAACAGTATGTGTTGAGTAAAGAAGGTCCGGAGAAGTATTCTGAGTGAGTTACCCTCATCTGTCGCTCCCTTTCCTTGGAGTTGTAGTGTCTGAACTTCTGTTGTTGTATTGTCTGAACTGCCATTGTTGTAGTATCTGAACTTCTGTTTTATGTCTCCTCTTGCCTTTTGAGTTATAGTGTCTGATCTTCTGTTTGTTGTTGTATCTGAACTTCTAATATTTTTTTACCATCCTTTTGTATTCTGCAGGACAAGCTACTGCATGTTTACCATCCCTGCGAATGTGATTGACCTCACATGACGTGTCCTTTATACGCTTTTCGGTGAAGGGCAGCAGATGGAAGGAGACATAATTGATTATCTCATAAATTTGTGGAAGGATAAGCCGGAAACCTCTGAGATATTCACTAGTGCTGACAGGGTTGTACTTAGTCCCTACTTCATACAAGTTTTAGTTCTTTGCACCCCTATCTCCTTCTTTTTGCCTTAGTTTTGTTGTAGTAGCATTTGGGAGGTGTTTTAATTGTGTTTTTGTGAATGCACAGTACTGCCTGGAGTATGATTTCTTCGGTGCAATAGTTCCAAAGTTTGATGCAAAAAAATCTGCTGGTCTCCTCCCAATGTTTGTTCGCAAGGAAGAAGACCTTCTTAATGCAAAGCTAGTTAGCTTTTCATAACTCTTGCTTTTTTTAATTTCATGTGCATCCTTTTGCTAAGTTTGTCAAGAAAGTTTTTGTTCATGCCGGTTCTTCAGTACATATGCTTTTATAGTTTGTGTTCACCGGTCCTTTCATTCTTGGCAGGTTTTCTTGATTCTATTCAAGCCAATTGGCACAATGGCGCAGTACAGTGTGTATGTGTTGAATAGATATCGTGGGAGCACTGACATCCTTGATTCACTTTCTTATGATAATATGCAAACGTCGCGATCGAGTTTCCACGGGGACTGCCAAAATATCGTGAGTGTTTCTTAGCCTGAACCTCCTTTCACATTCTCTTGTTTGACACGAAGTTTATTATGCCTTGTGTTGACAAAATATGTTGTTGTCTCTGTTTTGGTAATACTGCTTGAACTGACTGTCATTTAGAAGTTGAACTTCTGCTATTTTGTTTAGGTGGATCTTATGCAAGTGTCGCTTTTTTATGTACCTGAACTTAACTATTTTGGTTAACATGTTTTTGACTTCATCTAATTATGTTATTTCCGGCAGATGAAGAGATTTGTTGGGTTGCTCGAGGAGGTGTACGGCAAGGCTGCATACAAGGCGAGCAAGCAGCCTAACTGGGTGACTATTGCAAAGAGGCCGACTTTCATCGATGTTCCGAAGAAGAAGAGTAATGATTGTGGTTTCTTTGCCGTGAAGTTCATCTCTTCGTATGATGGCGATGAGATTGTTGAAGATTTTGGTGATGTGGAAGTATGTTCTGTCTTTGTTCTTGTCTCATCATCCTTTGATTATTCTTGTGTGTTTTTGCTAAGACGCTCCTGCTGTGGTTTTAGATATCCGTTACTAAACCATCGTTTTCACCTTTCTTTTGTTTGCAGGCTGCAGCAGATGACTGGAAGGCTGAGTTCATGCACACTCTAATTTTTAGCGAGAAGAATGAAGTCGTGCGTTCAGAGCTCCCTAAAGAGATCCAGTCCTTTGGCCCATGAATTCAAAGCATTAGTTTCATCTGTAGATTTGATTTCGTATAGATTTTTAGGTTTGATAATGATTGGAACAATTCCGTAAAGATTTGGTCGTAAGAATGTTTTTAGTGATTTGTGTATCTATAGGTGCACCACTATTACTTATGATATTGTGGACAAATGTATTTGGTGTGAAGAATGATTTGGCTTTGTGAATTTCAATGTACTACGTCGTTTTTCAGTATCCATGTGTTGAATGTTTTTGCCCCAACAGATGTACCTGAACTTCTGCCTCGGTTTTGGTTTAACTGCTTGATTTTTTGTGTTGTTTATTTTCGGGCTCCCAACATATGATCGTAGACTTGAACTTCTGCTTTGAGATGTGGCTGGGCTGCTAGTTTCAGATGGAGAGGATATTTTGTGTTGTGTAATGTATTGGTAATGTTCAACCCAACCAATATGTATGCTTTTGCGTAGAATCTATATTTGTTTTTTTGTGTTTTTTTCAAGTGCGGACGTATTTCATATGTAAATCTGTGCAGAAATATTGTTGACGTTTCCTTATCTTTTGTCGGCATTGTACATGAACTTCTGCACGTATCCAAGCAGAACTTCACATTTGAACGCGTTGTCTTAGGCTTGCTAACCTTAGTTTATGCGGTGAAACTTTATTTTTTAAGCATATTTTTTCCTACATCGATTTTATATACCAGAACTTCTTCTATAAGCTGACCTGAACTTCAATACTATATGATTATTTGCTGGTTGCACTTTTATGGAATACAACACGAGCACCTCCTGCCATAATATACCAGGACTTCTGCAGTAAGCTTACTTGAACTTTACAGTATATGTTTTTCATGTTTGTTCTTGCTTGCACTTTCATGCAATACATCACCAGCACATCACTTCATCTCATAACATACCAGGACTTCTGCAGTAATACTACGTGAACTTCACAGTGTATGTTACCAGTACTTCTTTGAAAGTTCAAAAATAAAAGGGGATGCCATAATATTCTGGACATTGACATGACATAAGTTTGCATTGTGTTAATTGACCTATTCTAACTGTTTATCAGCCTTGCACTCCTCCTGGGCTTTGGTTGTATAGGTTTTTGCTTGACATGTACTTCTTCCTCTTCATCGTCCTCTTCCTCTTCCTCTTCATCATCCTCTTCCTCTTCCTCTTCATCGTTCTCTTCCTCTTCTTCGACAGTGTCTTCGTCTTCGTCTTCCTCTTCCTCTTCCACCTCTTTCTTGTTGCTGGCTCTGGGTTTTGCTTTCTGTTTCTTCTCTGGCATTTTGCTTGTCTTTTCAGCATCTGCTCGCTTCGGACATGTTCTTGCATTATGTGGTTCATACTCCTTGCATATGCTACAAAGTCTGGTGCTTGCTTTCTGTGGGTGTGGTCCCTTCTTTTGTTCCATAACTTTGGGTTGCTGTTTTTGAGATTTGGGTTGCTTGACCTCCTCGGATTGTTTCTTTCCAAGAGTGTTGGACAGGTCAGCATGTTGTGTCCCGCAACCTGGTTGCACACACTATATTTCCTGTGTCCATGTGGCACTCCATTCTCATCGAGCACCACGACTCTTCGTGCAGGTGGTGCCTTTATTTGCGCTCTCTTGTCACTTTTCTTTGCTACAGTAATTTTCTTCCTACCCTTTGTTTTAGAATACAGCGGCAGTTTCATCGTCTCTTGCTGTCGCTGCTCCATTGATTGGCCATCACCCTGCTTGCATTGGTTGGCTTCAGCGGTGGCGTTGAGCATTTCAGCTGCATAATAGTGAAGGTCATCTTCAATTTCAGCGTCCTCTTCAGCCATCCTTTCATCAGCATCCGCTCGATTTGCTGAATGTATTGCATCAAGCTCTTCCACGAGCCTCTTGAGAACATAGTAGGCTCTGTCATACTGCTGGTCACATCTCATTGCTTTCTTGTTAACCATCAAATTCAGCTGCAGCAAGATGTCTTGCTTCGATAGCCTTGAGCTGCCATCCGATGCGGTTGTGTTGTAGTCCCTTGTATCAAAGGTTGGCTGTGATTTTGCAGTCTTTGTGTACCGTTTGAGGATATACTTGTTTGGAAATTTGTCAGGCTTCAGGTAGTCTAGTATGTTCATGATGTGAAGGCAGAACAGGCCTGCATTTTGCTATGAATGCAGAATACATAGTTTGTGAGCCAGCAATGAGTTTCATAAATTTTGATATGATACTACTAGTCTAGCTATTTAATGAGTTTGTTTTCCCGCTCACCTGTGTGTGTCCAGAGCTTGCATTCACACTCGTATATTTCATTGTCTGGAGAGCTACAACCTGGAATTCATGCTTTGACCAGGAAAATCTTTCTTCATCATCATGGCCAGGCTTGTTGTGGTAGTACACAAGGCACTTAGTGGACTCTGCTGTACGCTTTGCGCGAAATAGCGTGGCCTTTCTCATCCTATTCCTCATCTCGGTGTACACGGCTCTCGTGTACTTGATAGACATGTCTTCCTCGTAGCCGTAAGTTGTCTTTGTCACAGGATTGGTCTGCACATGTCAAAAAGTAAGATATTAGTCGAAGAAGAATCATATGGGTTTCATTTTTTAAAATTCAAAGTGCACATGTTGAAGGTAAACAGAACATGATGGTGGTGTTTTGTACTTGTCATCATACCATGCTGGTCATTGTTTGCTCGTTCTCCTTCTGCATCCGAGTTTGTATGCAAGCATTGACCCGCCTAGCAAACTTGTGTAGGTTCTAGGTCCCCTTGACAAACCCTTTCTTTAGCACGTGGTTCATGCTCTCGCTTCGTTGTGTGGAAGTCATTCTAGCACAGAAAATGTTCTTGTAATATCCTGAAATCCACATCTTCCTATCACTCCAGAGCTGCATCATCATCTGGTCGTTCTCCAGGTGGTACTTGTGCACGAGTTCAGCCCAGGCATCTTCAAACTCCGTTGGCATCAGCGGCCAGTTCAATATAGCTGTGAACTCCTCTTTGAATGTTTTATACTTTTTGTACAGCAACGCGAGGTATTCCCTGTACTTCTTCAATATGTGCCAACGGCATAGCTTGTGGACGGTGTTTGGAAATGATTGTGGTATAGCTTTCGCCATCGATGGGCACTGGTCTAATCGAATTAAAAAAAATGAAACTTGATTCTTTTTTGTACTGATGGTGAACTTATGTTGCACAAGTAATTGAACTTCACATCTAGTAGTATGGCTATCTAAGAATGTCACATGTATTTTTTCTTACAGCAGTGTTGCTGAACTTCTGTGGTACCAGTGCTTGAACTTCACATTTAGTAGTATGACAAACTAATAGTGTCACACTCAAAAATTTTCTTACAGCAGTGTTGTTGAACTTTCTGTGGTAGCAGTGATTGAACTTCACATAAATAACTATGTTTTTCTGAACATGCTACATATTTTTATCTAACAGCTTCGTCCTTGAATTTCTATGATTCATGTACTTGAACTTCACATTCATAACTAATTTTTTTCTAGACATGTGACAAATAATTTTGCTTTCTTGTATTGCTAGTTGGACTTCTGTGCTAACAGTGGTTGAACTGCATTTTTTACATATTTTTCAAAAAAAACAAATGTACCCAATCAACAGAGACCCATAGACTGAAAAGGATGATGAAACTTGAGGAGTTTTTTTTGAACTCACATGTTAGAATGCAAGTTGGGTGCTTGTTGTTCATGCACCGTAGAAATGTATCGAACAACCACTTGAATCACTTTGCATCTTCGTCTCTTATCAGGGCAACGGCAAATATCGTTGACTGCAAGTGATTGTTTGTTCCAACAAACACTCCCAGGGGCATATGAAATCTGTTGGTCTTGTAAGTCGTGTCAAATGTTACGCAATCGCCGAAGTCTTGATAGGCTCCTCGGTAGCTTGCATTGGACCAGAAAATGTTTTTAATTAACTTGTCCTTGTCCACTTGGATGTCATAGAAAAACTCATCATTTATTGCCTTCATGTCTTTGAAGAATGAAACAAGTATTAATACATCATCCAAATCATCTTTCCTTGCATTCATGGCTTTCCTGCAAATCACACGCCAACATGCATTTGTTATTTTTGCTATCAAAGGGGTTGTGAGCTAGGATGCTATTTTACATTGCAGCATGTGGGTGTTTGAATACTTACTGGTTTGCAGGTCTCGTCCGGTCATGCTTAGGAAGTAGCTTCCATCTTCATTTTCAGATAGCATGGACATGATTGTTGTGTGCTTGACATCATGGTACTGCAGGAGCTTTACATACTCTAGAATAGTGGGGTCATAATTCTTGTGTGAGTGCAAGAATACCAGCATGTCATCAGTTTGCATGAGCTGGTGATTATGATTGTACTCAATGTCCACTGCCACGCATGTGTCATCCTCCTGCACCTTCACCCTCATTCTTGAATTGCAGCCCGTCCTCTGCGATGTTTTGTTTCGCTTCCTGTTGGCCTCTGAAACAGAAGATGTGTGTATCCCTTGGAAGGCGCAAACAAAATACTTGTGGTTGTCATTTCCACCTGTCTTCCTGATTCCAAAACCAGCGTGCCTGGCGTATCTGTTATAAAATTCCCTTGCTTTCTCTACATCTTTGAATCGCATCTTTAGTCTTGGTATTAGATAATCCGGTAGATCCGGCGTCTGCAGAAAAAGAAAAAATAATAATCCAAACAGCACGTTAAAATGCAGTTTATGAACTTGTTATTCTGGAGGGAGCAGAAAATGTGCAGATAATACAAGATGCGTATATAAATATTTTTTGTTTCACTTACGTGCGTGTATGAACGCAACTCCGCCGGTGTCGGCTGTTGTCCCTCTGGGATGGGGCATGTCGGAGTAATCATAACAGGATGCAGCAGTGGATCACGAGGAGGAAGGAGGGCTGAAGATGGCCTCTCTCTTGTTTGCGTCCTTTTTGCTTGAGGTGGTTGTGGAGGTATTGCGATCCTGGTCTTGGTTTGCTATTTTGTTTTTTGAAGCAATCCATCTACCTTATGCCCTGTAGAATTCTGACTTGTAGCAGCAGCAGGAGGATCAAATGGTGGTAGTGTGCAGATCACTCTCCTCCGCGTGTGTGTTGCTGTTGGATTTGTCCTGGGATCCGGTTTAGTTGCTTCGCTTTGGCATTGATGAGGCACACCAGGATAACCTCCAGAGTTACACGCAAGACTTGAGCTAACCCCCTCCTCCATCGGCGTGCTTGGGAGTCTGCTGGTGGATACAAAGAATCCGCGGGGGATTTCCGGCGTCACCCAATTAGGTGGAGGCGCAAACCTGTGCGGATAGGGCTGTGACCCAGCATCTTGGAAGTATCCGTGTGTTTCGGGTGTCATCCATTTTTGGTCTGGAGCAGGTTGGTAATGTTGTTGGTGCGTTTGAGGTGTGACCCATTGAGGGGGTGGTGCAACGCGTACAGGCTTTGGATTGTGTACTTGCTGCTAGGAACTTCTAAGCTTCTTCATGCGTCTCTTGTCTTGCTGACATAAAAGAAAAAAAATGTCTATTAGCACATAAGTTATATCTGCATATACCTTTGTAACTGAACTTAGCATTATTCACGGCCTGAACTTCTCATATAAAAGTGGTGAGAGCCATCACATTATGCACTGAGCTGAGCATCTGCCAATGCCTTTGTACCTGAACTAAGCACCCTTCACAGAATGAACTTCACATCATGTTTTTTAATTCTACAATATTTGATTACTTATATGTACCTGAACTGAGCACTCTCCACAACCTGAACTTCCTGTTTTGCAAAGGAGAAATACTGTCTACAGTTAAAAAACCTGAACCTTCATGAGTTTTTGAATGGTTGGACTGCTAGTGCATACCAACCTGACCTTCATGTCATATCACATGCATGTTCTATTTTCCTTTTTTTTGCACAGAACCAGACACATACCAACCTGAACTCTAGCACACTTACTAGTTGAACTTCACATGGCTTTTGCACATGTGAATGTGAATGCAGGCAGATTTTATAGTGTTTGTAGCCTGGACTGAGGCTCACATACTACCTGAACTTCACATGCCTGTAAGCAGGCACGCAGATTTTACAATGCTGTTTTGTAGCCTGGACTGAGGCTCATACACTACCAAACTTCACATGGTTGTAAGCAGGCAGGAAGATTTAAAAAAAGTTGTTGTAGCCTGGACTGATGCTCACACACCACCTGAACTTCACATAGCTGTAAGCAAATAACAAACCGAAGGAAGGAAGAAGTTCAACCATACCCTGGCTAGAAGGTCGGCCAACCTTTTTCCAGCAGCTGATAGGCCACCTTGAGAACAATTCGTCGTGGAGGTATGAGAGGAATTCGATGGCAATCCATGTCTTGCAGGGGGCGCGGAGTTCATCTGCACGAAGCAAGAAGGTCAGAGAAGGCAAGATTGAGGAAGAAGGCAAGATCAGGGAGGAAATTCATATACCGTTCTTAGATTTGAAGGCGCCGCCGATGCGGCCTCCACCGCCGAGATGCTTCCTTGGGTGCGCTGTTCGCCGTAGGTTGCGCCTTGGCCGTCACAAGCACTGCCAAGCCGTCTGGCGGCGACGATGGACTGAGGATGAGGCTTCCGGAAGTCCATGGCGGCCGTACTTCGCGGAAATCCGGCGGCTTCACCGGCTCCGCCGGCTCCAGGCGACGCGGGCTCCCTCGCGCCAGCGTCCGCCGTCGCTCGCTCGCCCGCGCCGACGGTCGGGCAGGAGGTGGAGTCGGAGGGGGCGGAGCTCGATCTAGTTAGCCAGGATCTGGAGAAGGAAGGGAGGCGCTGGATCCGGCGGATTTTCGGCGGCGAATCACGGCGGAGATCGAGGGGAGGAGCGGCGAGGAGGGGGTTTGGGAGAGGCAGCTCGATCGAGATTGGGGTCCAGGTGGGATTCTGTCAGGATCGGGGTCCACGTGGGATTCTGCCGGGCTGGGCCGGCAGTCCAGGGAAGTTCGGGAACCTGTCTTCGGGCTCTATATAGGGCTGCTGTGATCCAAATAGTTATTCTAATCCTGGGATTAGAATAGTGCCACTATATATATAGGAAGAAGAAGTAGGTCGTTGGAGCAATGAGGGGCCCACGAGGGTGGAGGGCGCGCCCCCTGCCTCATGGCCGCCTCGTTGATTGCTTGACGTCCACTCCAAGTCCCCTGGATCACGTTTGTTCCAAAAATTACATCCCCGAAGGTTTCATTCCGTTTGGACTCTGTTTGATATTCCTTTTCTACGAAACACTGAAATAGCCAAAAAACAACAATTTGGGCCGGGCCTCCGGTTAATAGGTTAGTCCCAAAAATAATATAAAAGTGTAAAATAAAGCCCGTTATCATCCAAAACAGATAATATAATAGCATGGAACAATCAAAAATTATAGATACGTTGGAGACGTATCAAGCATCCCCAAGCTTAATTCCTGCTCGTCCTCGTGTAGGTCAATGATAAAAACAAATTTTTTGATGTGGAATGCTTCCTAACATATTTCTCAATGTAATTTTTTTCTTTATTGTGGCATGAATGTTCAGATCCAAAAGATTCAAGATAAAAGTTTAATATTGACATAAAAATAATAATACTTCAAGCATACTAACTAACCAATCATGTCTTCTCAAAATAACATGGAAAAATAAAGTTCATCCCTACAAAATCATATAGTTTGGTCATGCTCCATTTTTGTCACACAAGAATGCCCTCATCATGCACAACCCCGATGACAAGCCGAGCAATTGTTTCATACTTTAGTAATCTCAAACTTTTTTCAACTTTCACGCAATACATGAGCGTGAGCCATGGATATAGTACTATGGGTGGAATAGAATATAATGAAGGGGGTTATGTGGAGAAGACAAACAAAAGGAGAAAGTCTCACATCGACGTGGCTAATCAATGGGCTAGGGAGATGCCCATCAATTGATGTCAATGCAAGGAGTAGGTATTGCCATGCAACGGATGCACTAGAGCTATAAATATATGAAAGCTCAACAAAAGAAACTAAGTGGGTGTGCATCCAACTTGCTTGCTCACGAAGACTTAGGGCTCTTGAGGAGGCCCATTATTGGAATATACAAGCCAAGTTCTATAATGAAAAATTCCCACTAGTATATGAAAATGACAAAACAAGAGACTCTCTATCATAAAGATCATGGTGCTACTTTGAAGCACAAGTGTGGAAAAAAGGATAGTAGCATTGCCCCTTTTAGTTCTTTTCTTCTTTTTTGGGCCTTTTTTTTCTTTTTTTCTTTTTATGGCACAATGCTCTATTACTGATGATCATCACACTTCTATTTATTTACAACTCAATGATTACAACTCGATACTAGAACAAGATATGACTCTATATGAATGCCTCCGGCGGTGTACCGGGATGTGCAATGACTCATGAGCGACATGTATGGAAAAAATTATGAGCGGTGGCTTTGCCACAAATACGATGTCAACTACATGATCATGCAAAGCAATATGACAATGATGACGCGTGTCATAATAAACGGAATGGTGGAAAGTTGCATGCCAATATATCTTGGAATGGCTATGGAAATGTCATAATAGGTAGGTATGGTGGCTGTTTTGAGGAAGATATAAGGACGTTTATGTGTGATAGAGCGTATCGTATCACGGGGTTTGCATGCACTGGCAAAGTTTGCACCAACTCTGAAGGTGAGAAAGGGCAATGCACGGTACCGAAGAGGCTAGCAATGATGGAAGGGTGAGAGTGCGTATAATCCATGGACTCAACATTAGTCATAAAGAACTCACATACTTATTGCAAAAATCTACAAGTCATCAAAAACCAACTATTACGCGCATGCTCCTAGGGGGATAGATTGGTAGGAAAAGACCATCGCTCGTCCCCGACCGCCACTCATAAGGAAGACAATTAAATAACACATCATATTTCAAATTTGTTACACAACGTTTACCATACGTGCATGCTATGGGACTTGCAAACTTCAACACAAGTATTCCTCAAATTCACAACTACACAACTAGCACAACTTTGATATCACTATCTCCATATCTCAAAACAATCATCAAGTATCAAATTTCTCTTAGTATTCAATGCACTTATATGAACGTTTTTTATTATGCCTAAAAGAAAATTGCCATGTTGTTCTAAAGGACTCTCAAAATAATATAAGTGAAGCATGAGCGATCAATTATTTCTATAAAATAAAACCACCACCGTGCTCTAAAAGTTATAAGTGAAGTACCAGAGCAAAAACTATATTGCTCAAAAGATATTAGTGAATCACATAGGGTATTCTAACAAATTCTAGGGTTTTTATCATTTATGCCATTGGTTGTGTCCCACTACTCAGTTTTACCACTAGGAATTTCAACTGCTCGAAAATGCCATCGCTTTGTTAGACACATGTTCAAAAATCTCATTGGGCACCATTATTGTGATCTCAAATCTCTTTTGCCATATTATAATGACATAAATACCTATGAACCAGCATGCCAGCTCTCCTTCTATCTTACTACAATAAAGTGTGGGGCCCACTTGATCCCAACCACGTTCTTATTTTCCTATAAAATTAGTCGCTTGGTTACTCCTGACAAGTGGGGCCACACTTATCATTGTGAGATAGAGAGAACTGACATGTGGGTCTAGGCTTATTTTTGTCATATAACATGGTCAATGAGTTTGATGTGAAAATAATGATGTCTAATGGAATTTTTGAGAAAACATCTAACGGAACAATGGAATTTTTGAGCAAATATCTCATGGATCAATGGCATTTTTGAGTAGTTGTAACTTCTAATGGCAAAACTGAGTAGTGGGACACAACTAGTGGCAAAAATGATAAAAACCCTAAATTCTAATTCATGTGTGTGTCTCTCTCAAAAGGTGTGTACAACAAGGATGATTGTGGTAAAAATAAAAAGCAAAGACTCAAATCATACAAGACGCTCCAAGCAAAACACATATCATGTGGCGAATAAAAATATAGCTCCAACTAAAGTTACCGATGAACGAAGACGAAAGAGGGGATGCCTTCCGGGGCATCCCCAAGATTAGGCTTTTTGGTGTCCTTGTATTTTACTTTGGGGTGCCTTGGGAATCCCCAATCTTAGGCTCTTGCCACTCCTTGTTCCATAATCTATCAAATCCTCAAAACTTGAAAACTTCACAACACAAAACTTAACAGAAAGATCTCGTGAGCTCCGTTAGTAAAACAAAACAAACCACCACTTCAAGGTACTGTAATAAACTCATTATTGATTTATATTGGTGTTAAACCTACTGTACTACAACTTCTCTATGCTTTATAAACTCTATTACTAGCCATAGATTCATTAAAATAAGCAAACAACACACGAAAAACAGAATCTGTCAAAAACAGAACAGTCTGTAGTAATCTGCAGGTTTCGAATACTTCTGGAACCCAAAAAATTCTAAAAAAATTTCTGGACGTGAGAAATTTATCTGTTAATCATCTGCAAAAAGAATTAACTAAATAGCACCCTCCAATAAAAAAATGGCAGCAATTCTCGTGAGCGCTAAAGTTTCTGTTTTTTACAGCAAGATCAAAAATACTTCCCCAAGTCTTCCTAACGGTTCTACTTGGCACAAACACTAATTAAACACAAAAAACACAACCAAAACAGAGGCTATATAAATTATTTATTACTATACAGGAACAAAAGGCAAGGAATAAAAATAAAATTGGGTTGCCTCCCAACAAGCGCTATCGTTTAACGCCCCTAGCTAGGCATAAAAGCAAGGTTAGATCTAGGTATTGTCATCTTTGGTATGCAATCCATAAGTAGCTCTAATAATAGATTCATAAGGTAATTTAATTTTCTTTCTAGGAAAGAGTTCCATGCCCTTCCTTAACGGAAATTGGAATCTAATATTCGCTTCCTTCATATCAATAATTGCACCAATCGTTCTAAGCAAAGGTCTACCAAGAATAATAGGACATGAAGTATTGAAATCTATATCAAGACCAATGAAATCTATGGGCACATAGTTCCTATTTGCAACAATAAGAACATCATTAATTCTTCCCATAGGTTTCTTAATGGTGGAATCCGCAAGGTGCAAGTTTAGAGAACAATCATCAAATTCACGGGAACCTAGCAAATCACACAAAGTTTTTGGAATCATGGAAAAACTAGCACCCAAATCACACAAAGCATAGCATTCATGATCTTTAATTTTAATTTTTATTTTAGGTTCCCACTCATCATAAAATTTTCTAGGGATAGAAACTTCCAACTCAAGTTTTTCTTCATAAGATTGCATCAAAGCATCACCGATATGTTTAGTAAAAGCTTTATTTTGACTATAAGCATGAGGAGAATTTAGCATGGATTGCAACAAGGAAATACAATCTATCAAAGAGCAATTATCATAATTAAATTCCTTGAGATCCAAGATAGTGTGTTCATTGCTATTTTTGCATCAAGATCTAAAAACTCCGAATTTTTGGGACGCCTTCTAACTAAAGTTGACTCATATCCAGTCCCATCATTATCAAGATTCATATTGCAAAACAAAGATTTAATAGGGGACACATCAAGCACTTTTAGATCTTCATCTTTATTGTCATGAAAACTAGAAGAACACGCTTTTACAAAACAATCTTTCTTAGCACACATCCTAGCGGTTCTTTCTTTGCACTCATGCATGGAAATTCTCATGGCTTTGAGAGACTCATTGATATCATGCTTAGGTGGAATAGATCTATGTTTGAATCAATCAACACCAAGAGAAATTCTATCCACGTTCCTAGCCAACTCATCAATCTTGAGTAATTTTTCTTCAATCAAAGCATTGAAATTCATTTGCGATGTAATAAATTCTTTAATACTAGATTCAAAATCAGAGGGCATATGATTATAATTTCCATAAGAATTGTTGTAGGAATTACCATAATTATTAGAGGAATTACTAGGAAACGGCCTAGAATTAAAATTACCTCTATACGCGTTGTTACCAAAATTGTTCCTACCAACAAAATTCACATCCATAGATTCATCATTATTCTCAATCAAAGTGGACAATGGCATATCATTAGGATCAGTAGGAGCACTCTTATTAGCAAACAATTTCATAAGTTCATCCATCTTTCCACTCAAAACATTAATCTCTTCACTCGCATGAACCTTTTTACTAGTAGATCTTTCAGTGTGCCATTGAGAATAATTAACCATAATATTATCTAGGAGTTTGGTAGCTTCTCCTAAAGTGATTTCCATAAAAGTGCCTCCCGAAGCCGAATCTAAAAGATTTCTTGAAGAAAAATTCAATCCGACATATTTTTTTATTATCATCCATAAATTCAAACCATGTGTAGGGCAATTATGTATCATTAATTTCATCCTCTCCCAAGATTGTGCAACATGCTCATGATCAAGTTGCTTAAAATTCATAATATCATTTCTAAGAGAGATGATCTTAGTAGGAGGAAAATACTTAGAGATAAAAGCATCTTTGCACTTATTCCATGAATTAATACTGTTTTAGGCAAAGACGAAAACCAAGCTTTAGCACTATCTCTAAGCGAAAACGGAAATAGCTTAAGTTTAGCAATATTATTATCCACTTCTTTCTTCTTTTGCATATCGCACAAATCAACAAAGTTGTTTAGATGGGTAGCGGCATCTTCACTAGGAAGGCCAGAAAACGGATCTTTCATGACAAGATTCAGCAAAGCAGTATTAATTTCACAAGATTCAACATCGGTGAGAGGAGCAATCGGAGTGCTAATAAAATCATTATTTTTGGTATTGGCAAAGTCACACAATTTAGTATTATCTTGAGCCATCGTGACAAGCAAGCAATCCAACATGCAAGCAAACAAGCAAAGAAAAAGAGGCAAATTGAAAAAGAGAAGGGGAACGGAAAAAGAGGTCAAAAGGAAAAGAGGGCGAATAAAATGGCAAGGGTGAAGTGGGGGAGAGGAAAATGAGAGGCAAATGGCAAATAATGTAATGCAAAGGATAAGGGTTGTGATGGGTACTTGGTATGTCTTGACTTGGCGTAGATCTCCCCGGCAACAGTGCCAGAAATCCTTCTTTCTACCTCTTGAGCACTGCGTTGGTTTTCCCTTGAAGAGGAAAGGGTGATGCAGTAAAGCAGCATAAGTATTTCCCTCAGTTTTTGAGAACCAAGGTATCAATCCAGTAGGAGACCATGCGTGAGTCACCTCGTACCTACACAAACAAATAAGAACCTCGCAACCAACACGATAAAGGGGTTTTCAATCCCTTCATGGCCACTTGCAAGAGTGAGATCTGATAGACATGATAATAATAAGGTAAGTATTTTTGGTATTTTTATGATATAGATTGAAAGTAAAGATTGTAAAATAAATGGTAATGGAAATTACGGTAGATTAATATGATGGAAGATAGACCCGGGGGCCATAGGTTTCACTAGTGGCTTCTCTCAAGATAGCATAAGTATTACAGTGGGTGAACAAATTACTGTCGAGTAATTGATAGAAAAGCGAATAATTATGAGAATATCTAGGCATGATCAGGTATATAGGCATCACGTCCGAGACAACTAGACTGAAACGATTCTGCATCTACTACTATTACTCCACACATCGACCGCTATCCAGCATGCATCTAGAGTATTAAGTTCATAAGAACAGAGTAACGCCTTAAGCAAGATGACATGATGTAGAGGGATAAACTCATGCAATATGATATAAACCCCATCTTTTTATCCTCGATGGCAACAATACAATACGTGTCGTTTCCCTTTCTGTCACTGGGATCGAGCACCGCAAGATTGAACCCAAAGCTAAGCACTTCTCCTATTGTAAGAAAGATCAATCTAGTAGGCCAAACCAAACTGATAATTCGAAGAGACTTGCAAAGATAAACCAATCATACATAAAAGAATTCAGAGAAGATTCAAATATTGTTCATAGATAAACTTGATCATAAACCCACAATTCATCGGATCTCGACAAACACACCGCATCGAATAGATCTCCAGAGAATCGAGGAGAACTTTGTATTGAGATCCAAAGAGAGAGAAGAAGCCATCTAGCTACTAGCTATAAACCCGAAGGTCTGAAGTAAACTACTCACACATCATCGGAGGGGCCATGGAGTTGATGTAGAGGCCCTCCGTGATCAATGCCCCCTCCGGCGGAGCTCCGGAAAATGCCCCAAGATGGGATCTCTTGGGTACAGAAGGTTGTGGTGGTGGAAATAGGGTTTCGTGGTGCTCCTGGATGTTTGCGGGGTATGTGGATATATATAGGAGGAAGAAGTAGGTCGGTGGAGCAATGAGGGGCCCACGAGGGTGGAGGGCACGCCCAGGGGGGTGGGCGCGCCCCCTGCCTCGTGGCCACCTTGTTGATTGCTTGACGTCCACTTCAAGGCCCCTGGATCACGTTTGTTCCAAAAATCACGTTCCCAAAGGTTTCATTCCGTTTGGACCCTGTTTGATATTCCTTTTCCACGAAACACTAAAATAGGCAAAAAAACAACAATTTGGGCTGGGCCTCCGGTTGATAGGTTAGTCCCAAAAATAATATAGAAGTGTAAAATAAAGCCCGTTATCATCCAAAACAGATAATATAATAGCATGGAACAATAAAAAATTATAGATACGTTGGAGACGTATCAATACCCCATTGTCACCATAGGTATTCGTAGCAAGACACACATCAAATGCTCTCAAATCCATGAAATTATTCAATCCGATAAAACGAAATCTCAAAGGGAAAGCTCAATTCATCACAACAAGATAGAGAGGGATAGAAACCATATGATCCAACTATATTAACAAAGCACACGATACATCAAGATCGTGCCATCTCAAGAACACGAGAGAGAGAGAGACAGAGTGAGTGAGAGAGAGATTAACCACATAGCTGCTGGTACAAATCCTCAGCCCCGAGGGTGGACTACGCCCTACTCATCGTGGTGGTTGCCAGGATGATGAAGATGGCCACCATTGATGATTTCCCCCTCCGGAAGGGTGTCGGAGCGAGGTCTAGATTGGTCTTTCATGGCTAGAGAGGCTTGCGGCAGCGGAACTTCTGATCTAGGGGTATTTATGACGGCTTCTCTATTTATAGGGTTTTCAGCATTGGAATCACGTGAAGATGGGCCCCGAGGTGGGCACAACCCACCTGGGCGCGCCTGGGCCTCCTGGCGCCCCCAAGTGTCTTGTTCTCATCTCCTTCACCTTCTGGTCCTCCCACGAAGCTTCTAGCACCTCTTTTATTCCAAAAAAATCATCAAAAAGTTCCATTGCATTTAGAGAACTTTGATTTCTGCACAAAAAACAACACCACGGTAGTTCTGCTGAAAACAACGTCAGTCTGGGTTAGTTCCATGCAAATCATACCAAAACCATATAAAATTGTTGTAAACATGGCATGAATACTTCATAAATTATAGATACATTAGAGACGTATCAGCATCCCCAAGCTTAAATCCTACTCGTCCTCGAGTAGGTAAATGGTAAAAGAAATATTTTTTGAAGTGTGAATGCTAGCAAAGTGCATAAGTTTGATCAATGATAATTTCAATCACTTTTCCTAGCTTCTTAACAACAACTCTTTCTCATAAAACACACCATGTTAAAGTAGCAACCAATTCACATGTTATGGTTCAAACAATGAATTCTCTTGAAACTTAACAACCTATGTTCTTAGTCACCAAGCAATTCCAATTCAACTTATTCAACAATATCTAAGTAAGAGCTCCACATACTCAATCATCATATAGTCCTCTATGATTGCTAGTACTCAAAGTATATTCTTAGAACAAATGGCATCCATCAAACACAGAGAAATATAGGGGCTTAATGTTTCACCTCCCAACTCATTTATCATAGAGATAATTGTCAATAATAATAATTCGTGATCAAATATATTTGACTGGTCATATGTGCCTAGATCCTTCCCCACCACATGATGCTTGACAACTAGAGAATATTGGAGGTTGAAATGAGAATGCATAGTATTGACTCTTGCAAAAAAGTAAATACTGAAAAGGATAGGCGCTTCGCAGAGGGAAGCACTGGTTGTCATGCACTTTTTATTTGGATGCCCAAGCTCTTAATGCAAAGGAATGTCATGTTATATTTCCCCTTATGACAACAACCTTTATTATGTAGTCTATCACTTTTATGACTTTGCCATCACAAGTTCGTACAACGCTCAATTTCCCCTTACAATAAAAGATCAAACATATTTAGGAGGAATTTTTATTGCTTTATGCACCGATGACAACTGACTTGAAGGATCTTATTCAATCCATAGGTAAGTATGGTATACACTCATGGAAAGAAACTGGGTTTAAGGGGTTTTGGATGCACATGTAGTATCTCTACTTAGTACGATTTTTTGGCTAGCAAAAGATCCTAGGCAAACACCACATGTTGGAGGATCCATGACAATATAACTTCTATGCAAATATACACAACCATAACTCATTACGTTGTCTTCCTTGTCCAACTTCAACTAATTTGCTGAAGTTTGAAATTAATTAATGGGTATTCAGAATCATAGAAGATGTCAAAGATAATATATTTGTATGTGAAAGTTCTCTTCCTTATACTAATCATTCATGAATTGCTTATATGACCAATATTGTGATTGTCAAGCTTCAAAAGATTTCACTTTCTAAACCCAATGTGAATATATAATTTCAACTTCATGATATTCAATTCATTCAACAATTTTCTCATAGGATATAGGTGAAGAACAAGAGTAAAAGGCAAACTACTCCAAAAAGATATAAATGAAGTTCAAACGAGTAGTTAAATAAATGGGTAACCATTTGAGGACTCTCTCTTATTTAAAAATACTTTCATATCTAAGTATTTTATTAAAAAAGCAAGCTAAACAACACAAAATGACATTCCAAGAATAGCACAACTCATGTGGAGAAGCAAAAACATAGGCTCAACCGATACTAACCGATAATTGTTGATGAAGAAAGGTGGGATGCCTAGAAGGGCATGCCCAAACTTAGATGCTTGAGACTTCTTGAAATATTATCTTGGGATGCCTTGGGCATCCCCAAGCTTGAGCTTTTGTGTCTCCTTCATTTATTTTCTATCACGGTTTCTCTAAATCTTAAAAACTTCATCCACACAAAACTCAACAAGAACTCGTGAGATAAGTTAGTATAAATCAATGCAAAAACCTTAACATTCTCCACTATAGCAAATTTCTAAAATTATTATTGACATTGCATACTAAATTCCTCTGCATATTTAATAGTACTATCCTCAAATAGAATCATTAAGCAGGCAAACATATGAAAACAATGCAAACATAATAGCTATCTGCCAAAACAGTACATTATGTAAAGAATGCAAGAAGATTCATACTTCTGTAACTCAAAAAGTATGAAAAATTACCACACTGTAGACAATTTGTCATAGCTTATTGTTTAAAAATTTCAATATTTTATCACGTTCTCACATTTTTAACAATTCAGACAATGATAGAAAACCTTATGTTTTCAAAACAGCAAAATATAGACTTGGCAAATAAGCATGGTAACGGCTATCCTTGGAATTTTTATTGAAATGATAGATGCAAAATATTATTCTAAATATAAGAAAGAAAATACAAATAAAATAAAATGATGCTCCAAGCAAAACACATATGATGTGACGATTGAAAATATAGCTCCAAGTGAGGTTAGAGATAATGCTGGAGATGAAAGAGGGTGATACGTCTCCAACGTATCTATAATTTTTGACTGTTCCATGCTATTATATTATCATTCTTGGATGTTTTAAAATCATTTTATAGCAACTTTATATCATTTTTTGGGATTAACCTATTGATATAGTGGCAGTGCCAGTTGCTGTGTTTTGCTTATCTTTTTACTTCGCAAAAATTAACACCAAACGGAGTCCAAACGCAGCAAAACTTTTTGGAGATTTTTTCTAGGCCAGAAGATACAGTATGGGCCAAAGAAGTACCATAGGGGTGCCCCGAGCGGGGCACAACCCCCCTGGGGGCCCAGGCGCGTCCTTGTGGGTTGTGCCCACCTCGGTGGCCTCCCGCACCACCTCTTTGCTCTATAAATACCCCAGTATTCAGAAAATCCTAGGGGAGTCGACGAAACACAATTCTAGCCACCGCAAGTTCCAGAAACCACAGATCCAATTGCAACCTCTTGAGCACTGCGTTGGTATTCCCTTGAAGAGGAAAGGGTGATGCAGCAAAGTAGCATAAGTATTTCCTTCAGTTTTTTAGAACCAAGGTATCAATCCAATAGGAGACTACACGCAAGTCCCTCGTATCTACACAAACAAATAAGAACCTCGCAACCAACACGATAAAGGGGTTGTCAATCCCTTCACAATCACTTACGAGAGTGAGATCTTATAGAGAGAATAATAATAATAATAATAATAATAAGATAAATATTTTTGGTATTTTTATGATATAGATTGGAATATAAAGATTGCAAAATAAACGGTGCCAGAAATAGCTAGTTGACGGGAGATTAATATAATAGAGAATAGATCCGGGGGACATAGGTTTCACTAGTGTCTTCTCTCAAGATAGCATAAGTATTACGGTGGGTGAACAAATTTCTATCGAGCAATTGATAGAAAAGTGAATAATTATGAGAATATCTAGGCATGATCATGTATATAGGCATCACGTCCGCGACAAGTAGACCAAAACGATTCTGCATCTACTACTATTACTCCACACATCGACCGCTATCCAGCATGCATCTAGAGTATTAAGTTCATAAGAACAGAGTAATGCATTAGGCAATATGACATGATGCAGAGGGATAAACTCAAGCAATATGATATAAACCCCAACTTTTTATCCTCGATGGCAAAAATACAATACGTGCCTTACTGCCCCTGCTGTCACTAGGAAGGGACACCGCAAGATTGAACCCAAAGCTAAGCACTTCTCCCATTGTAAGAAAGATCAATCTAGTAGGCCAAACCAAACTGATAATTCGAAGAGACTTGCAAAGATAACCAATCATACATAAAAGATTTTAGAGAAAAATCAAATATTATTCATAGGTAAACTTGATCATAAACGCACAATTCATCGGATCTCGACAAACACAACGCAAAAAGAATTACATCGAATAGATCTCCAAGAAGATCGAGGAAACTTTGTATTGAGATCCAAAGATACAGAAGAAGCCATCTAGCTAATAACTATGGACCCGAATGTCTGAAGTAAACTACTCACACATCATTGGAGAGGCTATGGTGTTGATGTAGAAGCCCTCCGTGATCGATTCCCCCTCTGGCGGAGCTCCGGAAATGGCCCTAAGATGGGATCTCTTGGGTACAGAAGTTTGCGGTGGTGGAAATAGGGTTTCGTGGTGCTCCTGGATGTTTTCGGGGTATATGGATATATATAGGAGGAAGAAGTAGGTCGGTGGAGCTATGAGGGGCCCACGAGGGTGGGGGCGTGCCCAGGGGAGCATGCGCGCCTCCCTGCCTCATGGCTCCCTTGTTTATTTCTTGACGTCCACTCCAAGTCCCCTGGATTACGTTTGTTCCAAAAATAACTCTCCCGAAGGTTTCATTCCGTTTGGATTCCGTTTGATATTCCTTTTCCGCGAAACACTGAAATAGGCAAAGAAAAGCAATTTGCATTGGGCCTTGGGTTAGTAGGTTAGTCCCAAAAATAATCTAAAAGTGTATAAATAAGCCCATTAACATCCAAAACAGATAATATAATAGCATGGAACAATCAAAAATTATAGATATGTTGGAGATGTATCAAGCATCCCCAAGCTTAATTCATGCTCGTTCTCGAGTAGGTAAATGATATAAAACAGAATTTTTGATGCGGAATGCTACCTAGCATAATTCTCAATGTAATTTTCTTTATTGTGGCATGAATGTTCAGATCCGAAAGATTCAAGACAAAAGTTTAATATTGACATAAAAATAATAATACTTCAAGCATACTAACTAAGCAATCATGTCTTCTCAAAATAACATGGCAAAACAAAGTTCATCCCTACAAAATCATATAGTTTGGTCATGCTCCATTTTCGTCACACAAGAATGCTCATCATGCACAACCCCGATGACAAGCCAAGCAATTGTTTCTTAGTTCAGTAATCTCAAACTTTTTTCAACTTTCACGCAATACATGAGCGTGAGCCATGGATATAACACTATGGGTGGAATAGAATAATATGATGGGGATTATGTGGAGAAGACAAAAAAAGTCTCACATTGTCGTGGCTAATCAACGGGCTAGGGAGATGCCCATCAATTGATGTCAATGCAAGGAGTAGGGATTGCCATGCAACAGATGCACTAGAGGTATAAATGTATGAAAGCTCAACAAAAGAAACTAAGTGGGTGTGCATCCAACTTGCTTGCTCATGAAGACCTAGGTGATTTGAGGAAGCCCATTGTTGGAATATACAAGCCAAGTTCTATAATGATAAATTCCCACTAGTATATGAAAGCGACAAAACAACAGACTCTCTATCATAAAGATCATGGTGCTACTTTGAAGCACAAGTGTGGAAAAAGAGGATAGTAGCAGTGTCCCTTTTTTTGGGCCTTTCCTTTTTTTATTTGGCCTTTCTCTTTTTTTGGGACAATGCTCGATTAATGATGATCATCGCACTTCTATTCATTTACAACTCAATGATTACAACTCGATACTAGAACAAAGTATGACTCTATATGAATGCCTATGGCGGTGTACCGGGAACGGCAATGAATCAAGAGTGACATGTATGATAAATTATGCATGGTGGCTTTGCCACAAATACGATGTCATCTACATGATCATGTAAAGCAATATGACAATGATGAATCGTGTCATGATGAACGAAAAGGTGGAAAGTTGTGTGGCAATATGTCTCGGAATGGCTATGGAAATGCAATAATAGGTAGGTATGGTGGCTGTTTTGAGGAAGATATAAGGAGGTTTATGTGTGATAGAGCGTATCATATCAGAGAGTTTGGATGCACCGGCGAAGTTTGCACCAACTCTGGAGGTGAGAAAGGGCAATGCACGACACCAAAGAGGCTAGCAATGATGGAAGGGTGAGAGTGCGTATAATCCATGGACTCAACATTAGTCATAAAGAACTCACATACTTATTGCAAAAATCTACAAGTCAGCAAAAACCAATCACTACGCGCATGCTCCTAGGGGGATAGATTGGTAGGAAAAGACCATCGCTCGTCCCCGACCGCCACTCATATGGAAGACAATCAAATAACACCTCATGTTTCAAATTTGTTACACAACGGTCACCATACATGCATGCTATGGGACTTGCAATTTTCAACACAAGTATTTCTCAAATTCACAACCACTCAACTATCACACTCTAATATCACCACCTTTATATCTCAAAACAATCATCAAGTATCCATCTTCTCATAGTATTCAATGCACTTTCTATGATAGTTTTTATTATACCGATCTTGGATGCCTATCATATTAGGACCAATTTTATAACCAAAACAAATTACCATGCTGTTCTGAAGGACTCTCAAAATAATATAAGTGAAGCATGAGAGATAAATAATTTCTATAAAATAAAACCACCACCGAGATCTAAAAGATATAAGTGAAACACTAGAGCAAAATTATCTAGCTCAAAAGATATAAGTGAAGCACATAGAGTATTCTAATAAATTCTAATTCATGAATGTCTCTCCCAAAGGGTGTGTACAACAAGGATGATTGTGGTAAAATAAAAAGCAAAGACTCAAATCATACAACACGCTCCAAGCAAAACACATATGATGTGGTGAATAAAAATATAGCCTCAAGTAAAGTTACCGATGGAAGAAGACGAAAGAGGGGATGCCTTCTGGGGCATCCCCAAGCTTAGGATTTTGGCTGTCCTTGAATTTTACCTTGGGGTACCTTGGGAATGCCCAATCTTAGGCTCTTGCCACTCCTTATTACATAATCCATCAAATCTTTACCCAAAACTTGAAAACTTCACAACACAAAACTTCAACAGAAAATCTCATGAGCTCCCTTAGTATAAGAAAACACACCACCACTTAAGTTACTGTAATGAACTCATTCTTTATTTATATTGGTGTTAAAGCTACTGTATTCCAACTTATCTATGGTTCATACCCTCCGATACTAGCCATAGATTCATCAAAATAAGCAAACAACACGCGAAAAATAGAATCTGTCAAAAACAGAACAGTCTGTAGTAATATGTAGGTTTCGAATACTTATGTAACCCCAAAAATTCTATAATAAATTCATGGACGTGATGAATTTATCTATTATTTATATGCAAAAAGAGTCAACCTAATCGCACTCTCCAGTAAAAAATGGCAGCAAATTTCGTGAGCGCTAAAGTTTCTGTTTTTACAGCAAGATCGCACAAACACTAATTAAAAGCATAAAACCACATATAAACAGAGTCTAGATGAATTATTTATTACTATACAGAACCAAAAAGCAAGAAACAAAAATAAAATTGGGTTTCCTCCCAACAAGCGCTATCGTTTAATGCCCCTAGCTAGGCATAAAAACAACGATAGATCTATGTATTATCATCTTTGGTATGCAATCCATAAGTGGCTCTCATAATAGATTCATAAGGTAATTTAATTTTATTTCTGGAAAAGTGTTCCATGCCTTTCCTTAACTGAAATTGGAATATAATATTCCCTTCTTTCATATCAATAATTGCACCAATCGCTCTAAGGAAAGTTCTACCAAGAATAATGGGACATGTAGGATTGCAATCAATATCAAGAACAATGAAATCTACGGGAACATAATTCCTATTTGCAACAATAATAACATCATTAATTCTTCCTATAGTTCTCTTAATAGTGGAATCCGCGAGGTGCAAATTTAAAGAACAATCATCAAATTCACGGAAACCTAACACATCACACAAAGTTTTTGGAATCGTGGAAACGCTAGCACCCAAATCACATAAAGCATAGCATTCACGATCTTTAATTTTAATTTTAATAGTGGGTTCCCACTCATCATAAGGTTTTCTAGGGATAGAAACTTCCAATTTAAGCTTTTCTTCATAAGATTGCATTAAAGCATCAACGATATGTTTAGTAACAGCTTCATTTTGATTATAAGCATGCGGAGAATTTAGCACGGATTGCAATAAGGAAATACAATCTATTAAAGAACAATTCTCATAATTAAATTCCTTGAAATCCAAAATAGTGGGTTCATTCCTATGAAAAGTTTTAACCTCTTCAATCCCACTTTTATTAATTTTTGCATCAAGATCTAAAAACTCCGAATCATTGGGACGCCTTTTAACTAAAGTTGACTCATCTCCAATCCCATCATTATCAAGATTCATATTGCAAAACAAAGATTTAATAGGGGACACATTAATCACTTTTAGATCTTCATCCTTATTATCATCAAGTTCTTCCGGTTTAGCGGCCATCTTATTAACTAAGGTGGCCTGCTTATCCGAAATTTGGCCTATTAAGTTTTCAAGATGAGCGAACTGAGATTTCAGACCATAACATTATTTAGACATATCATTGAGCTCTTTATTCATGTACCCATAATTTTTTTTATTCTTTAAGCTCGTTTCTGAAGAAATTACTATGCTCAAACTGCAAGGACATAAAACTTCTAACGTTATTTTCAATTTCTTCCAACCTTCTAAGGTGAGGATCAAAACTTTTTGGTAAGGCCATCGCGACAAACAATCCAGCACGCAAGCACACAGGAAGCAAGCGAAAAAGAGGTGAACTAGAAAAGAGAAGGGGAACGGAAAAAGAGGGCAAATAAAACGGCAAGGGTGAAGTGGGGGGGGGGAATAAGTGGCAAATGACAAATAATATAATGCGAGGGATAAGAGTTTATGATGGGTACTTGGTGTGTCTTGACTTGTGCGTAGATCTCCCCGGCAACGGCGCTAGAAATCCTTCTTGCTACCTCTTGAGCACTGCATTGGTTTCCCTTGAAGAGGAAAGGGTGATGCAGCAAAGTAGCATAAGTATTTCCCTCAGTCTTTGAGAACCAAGGTATCAATACAGTAGGGGACTACACGCAAGTCCCTCATACCTACACAAACAAATAAGAACCTCGCAACCAACGCGATAAACGGGTTGTCAATCCCTTCACGCTCAGTTACGAGAGTGAGATCTGATAGAGATAATAATAATAAGATAAATATTTTTGGTATTTTTATGATATAGATTGGAATATAAATATTGCAAAATAAACGGTGCCAGAAATAGCTAGTTGACAGGAGATTAATATAATAGAGAATAGACCCGGGGGCCATAGGTTTCACTAGTGGCTTCTCTCAAGATAGCATAAGTATTACGGTGGGTGAACAAATTACTATCGAGCAATTGATAGAAAAGTGAATAATTATGAGAATATCTAGGCATGATCATGTATATAGGCATCACGTCCGTGATAAGTAGACCAAAACGATTCTGCATCTACTACTATTACTCCACACATCGACCGCTATCCAGCATGCATCTAGAGTATTGAGTTCATAAGAACAGAGTAATGCATTAGGCAATATGACATGATGTAGAGGGATAAACTCAAGCAATATGATATAAACCCCATCTTTTTATCCTCGATGGAACAATACAATACATGCCTTACTGCCCCTGCTGTCACTAGGAAAGGACACCGCAAGATTGAACCCAAAGTTAAGCACTTCTCCCATTGCAATAAAGATCAATCTAGTAGGCCAAACCAAACTGATAATTCGAAGAGACTTGCAACGATAACCAATCATACATAAAAGATTTCAGAGAAGAATCAAATATTGTTCATAGGTAAACTTGATCATAAACGCACAATTCATCGGATCTCGACAAACACATCGCAAAAAGAATTCATCGAATAGATCTCCAAGAAGATCGAGGAAACTTCGTATTGAGATCCAAAGATACAAAGGAAGCCATCTAGCTAATAACTATGGACCCGAAGGTCTGAAGTAAACTACTCACACATCATCAAAGAGAGGCTATGGTGTTGATGTAGAAGCCCTCCGTGATCGATTCCCCCTTTGGCGGAGCTCCGAAAAAGGCCCTAAGATGGGATCTCTTGGGTACAGAAGTTTGCGGTGGTGGAAATAGGGTTTCGTGGTGCTCCTGGATGTTTTCAGGGTATATGGATATATATAGGAGGAAGAAGTAGGTCGGTGGAGCTACGAGGGGCCCACGAGGGTGGGGGCGCGCCCAGGGGGCATGCGCGCCTCCCTGCGTCCAGGCTCCCTCGTTTCTTTCTTGACGTCCACTCCAAGTCCCCTGGATCATGTTTGTTCCAAAAATAACTCTCCCGAAGGTTTCATTCTGTTTGGATTCCGTTTGATATTCCTTTTCTGCGAAACACTGAAATAGGCAAAAAAAGCAATTTGCACTCGGCCTTGGGTTAGTAGGTTAGTCCCAAAAATAATATAAAAGTATATAAATA
Source organism: Triticum urartu (assembly GCF_003073215.2). Lineage (NCBI taxonomy): Eukaryota > Viridiplantae > Streptophyta > Magnoliopsida > Poales > Poaceae > Triticum > Triticum urartu. The sequence goes on along the minus strand of NC_053023.1, from coordinate 682,075,305 downwards.
AGCCCATTAACATCCAAAATAGATACTATAATAGCATGGAACAATCAAAAATTATAGATACGTTGGAGACGTATCACTAATCTAGACACCATCACGGAGGGGTTCATCATCCTCATTGGTGCCTCTCTGATGATGCGTGAGTAGTTCATTATAGACCTTCGGGTCCGTAGTTAGTAGCTAGATGGCTTCTTCTCTCTCTTTTGATTCTCTATACAATGGTCTCTTGGAGATCTATTTGGTGTAACTTTTTTTGCGGTGTGTTTGTTGCGATCCGATGAACTTTGAGTTTATGATCAGATCTATTTTATCCAGAGTTACCCACAACAAGATCATCAAGTTTTGCAAGGTTCTATGGAGCCACCACTCCGAGGAGGAAGACACCTGGGAGCAAGAAGATCTCCGCCAAGACCACCCGCACCTATTTGCTAGCCAACCCAAATCTTGAGGGCGAGATTCATCTTAAGGCGGGTAGGTTTGTAACATCCCAAATTTTCAATTTGGAATGTTTTACAGTTATTAGCTAAGCATCTATGCATTTTGTTTGAATTGAGTGTCATTTGGAAAATTCAGAGGCATTTGAGTTTTATTTGAATTTGAATTTGGCAATTGAAATGTATTTCAAAAATACCTGACGAATACTTGTGCAAAAGTATGAGAGGAGCAAACATGACACTCCAAAAAAATGTCAGAAGAAAATATTGCCAAAAAGTTGAATTCAAATTTGAATTTATTTGGAATTTGCAGAAAATGTTTTTTTGTTTATGTTTTGCCTCTAGAAAAATGTTCATGTTGTAGTTTTATTTTTCTGATTTTATTGTTATATATATGTCCTATATCAAAATATTATATATTCCTCTATATTGTATTTTTCCTCTCTGCTTTAATTCAAAAAAAGAGGAAAAAGCCCCAACGAGTGGCCAGGCCAACAGGCCCAGCAACGCCGCAGCCCACAAACGCGCCCGAGCTGGCCAGCCCAGCTCCGCGCCACATGCCCGAAGCCGCTCCCGATTGGTCACCCGCACGCCCCCTCCCCTCTCTCTCCCACTGACCAGCAGGGCCCGCCGTCATCCCCAACCCCTCGCTCATGAAACCGAACCAGAGCACGTCCAGAGCGTGCCGTGGTTCCGATCTTCCTAGGATCGTGATCCCGAATTGACCCATCCTCCAAGACTTTGCCCTATATAAACCCCTCGGCCTCCTCTCTCGATCCCCCTAAAACCCTAAGCTCAAATCCACCCATAGCTTGCGCCCTCGCCGAACGCATCTCGCCGCCGCCGCCTCGGTTCGCTGCCGCTTCTACCACCGGTGAGCATCCCCCTTCTTCCAAGCTACCCCACCCGAACCGCCTGTTCATTCCACACCTCTTTGACATCCTATCATCGCCCAAGAACCATCGAAGCCGTCACCCCGAGCTCGACCGCCGCTCGCCGGAGCTTCAGCTCACCAAGGAGCAGCCGTCGTCGCCCCGACCACCACCGTCGTTCTCGAGCTCCACCAAGGCCACGCCCGACCTTCCCTAACTCCGCCGCATCCGCCCGACGTCTTTGTCACCTTCGCCGACCACCGGAACCGCCATCGCCACCATCGCCCGAGCCGCCGTCGTCCATCGTCGCCGCTGTAAGCCACCGGACCCCCCCTCCACTGTTCGGTCTGCAATCTACGGTATATATTAGAAGTAGTGAAGGGTTAGGTTTTTTTTATTAGATCGGTTTTAGTTTTGGTTTTATTCCTGCTTAGTTCATGGTTTAGTTAGACCGGCCCGATCGGTTTATTTTTGTTAGCCCATGGATGCAGTGGTCTATTAATAGCTTAGGCGCTGTTTAGTTTTAGAGCGCTCACTGTTTCGGCCCGTTAGCGCGTTAGTTTCTTTTAGTTTTACTAGTACATATGCCCGTGCGTTGCGACGGGCAAAGAAGATCGCAACTCTACAAACTCACATATATGGTTACTTTCGTATCTGGTAACATTGTGTAGCAATGTTATTGTCGCCATGTCTACCAGAGTTTCACTAAATTCAAGAAGGGAAAACTTTGTCACACTTGCGAAACTTGTGTTACTTTTGTACCCTTTTAGCAACTCAATGCTACTTGTCTTACTGTTAGGTCAGCTAGAAGTGAAGCTTTGATGAATGTTGAATTATCTTGCGGACCGTATTGCAAGGTGAAGAACATCATACTGGAATTTATTCAAACAAATTCACTAAACAGAACATCAGAACAACATCTTAGCTAAAGTTTATTTCCAACCCACGGTGCTTAGGAGAAATCTTGAGAAAAGAAGTCGACATATTAGTCAGAAATTAAATACGCAAGTCAGACGTAAATCTATGACAAACTGACGTTAACCGGGTTACAAAGTGTATCAAGAGAATGAAAACATATTTATTCCTATTTGATCTATGGTTTTTCTGCTTCCTTACTTGCATCTCCTATGAGATGTAATGATGGCCCGATTTGTACATATTGTTGCCTTGTGATAAACTCCACGGTTGCAGAGGAGGACGACAGGGTGCAGATACTCAACTGCAGGAAGGCCGATACACTCGCATGCATTCGTGCGTAGCCCCCAGCAGTTGGAATCATTTTGAATAAAATAGCACTTAAAATTACATAAATGGATGAAAGCATGCACAGAAGCTCCTTCCCTTGCGTTGCTTGAATCTTGGTAGTACAAAGAATAGATTGACAAGTTTAGAAAATGAAAAGGATTAGATTGATGATGTCTACATTAAAATGGGGATACCTTAATTAAAACTATAGCAAATACATCTGCACTATAGAAGTAAAATTAAAGTCCTTAGATCCGAAATTAAATCGGCCAGACGTCCACATTTGCTCTGCATTCGTTTAAATTAAGACACACCCAAAATGTGTATGTTTTAGTTAATGCGAGTGATACTAAAACTTAGTCCAGATAGAATGCAAGAAAAAAAATTAATCAACATGAAAGATGCATAGTACTGAAAGGTGAAAGCCATGGCATATGCTATTTATTAAAGAATAAAGAAACCAATAGTACTACACACCAAGATATTAAATCAATATCCTTCTATAAGCTGTTGGCAATGGAGCAGCATCAACTCAGGCAAAATTCGTAGGCAGACCAAGCCGTTTGCATTGTTTTAGCTGGTGGAGAAATTGATAGCTGAATTGCATCACCTACAATTACATAATTGCCTCACTTATAATATCAATACACTGCTTGTATAACAGAAATCTGCTCGACTAAGCTAGCTCTAACACATAGAGGTGTTATGTCAGGTTTAACCAAACACTGAATTGCTAGAATAAGTTAGTGAAATATGCTTCTCTCACCTACTGGTTTGAGCAATGGCAACATCATCAACTTAGAAAAGATAACAACAATAGCCATCGATTGGGTGGTACATGGATCAACTACGCATTGGAAAAACAAACCGGCTCCAGGTGAGCTGATTAGCATGGATCTAATAACTGACCATCAAAGAAATAAATTCAGAAAATAATACTAATACAATGAATGGCGAAAATGATGAGGATGATCCTAAATTTGTGACAAACAAACGTGATCCAAGATGAAAAATTAGTTGAAGCCCCACGTAATTGCAACCAGAAGACACCAAACAAAGACGAGAAGCTATTCCATGTGCGCTCCAGGAACAGCAGCGGTGGTGCAGCAGAGACAAAACCGCTAGATAAGCACGCTTACCAAGCCCAACACGTCGGACACACGTGCCACATCCGCCATGGATCACTTTCCAAGCCATCGGCGCTACCGACCCTCTAACATACGATTCGGAAGAGAGGTTGTAGACATATTTGAAGCAATGAATTGTAAGTTGCCAGAGAACCAAAAACTGTCGGACGCAGGCTTGTTTTCCATCCAAGTCTGATGAGGCGACATTGGGCAGTCTTCCCGTGAAGTAGGCAGAGGCGAACAGATTTTGTCGGATGGCGTCTTGTTTCTGGTGAAGTCGGTGGAGGTGACATTGAGTGAATTTCCGGCAAAGTCGACAGGGGCAAGATACTTACAGGTGACATTGAATAGATTCTGTCGGATGGCGTCTTGTTTTCTGGCGAAATCGGTGGAGGCAACATTGGGCGAATATGCGGCAAAGTCGACGGGGGCGAGATAGTCGCAGGCTTGCGAATTTGCGATGCAATTTAGCTCGATTTCTAGTCTAGCCTTTCTTTTTATTGCGGTAATTCTTTATGGAATCCGGATTGGAGCATCGATGGCTCCGTATTGGAGTAGTTCTCCTATGCAGATCTGATCGAAAACGTGCACGGCGCTGGAAGAAGGCAGCGGCGGCGGTGCCGTACGCACGCGTTTTTTTTTGAGCATCAGTACAGACACAAGCGCTCATATACACGCACATACACTCACCCTTATGAACGCACACACGCACACCCTACCCCTATAAGCATCTTCGAGAGATTGAGCCGGCATATCATCTTAAGATTTACGTAGTCATCATACGCACGCGTATGTCGTGCATTCTCTCCTCGAACGAGCGATCCTTACCGCAATATGGGCTGGCAACTAAAATAGACATATAGGCTGGCCGGGACGGTTTCCTTCCTTTCACATATGTCCTCATTGTTTAGTTTTTCATTTTCTGTGCATGTGGGCCGGCTGTCCCGGTATCCTTTGTACGATACGTTCTCAGCTCTTGTTTCTAATTTCCTTTGCACGTATGTCATATGTTGGTCAAAACGGGACGAAACAAAACGAAACCAAACCAAAAATACCTATTCCCTTTAATAGTAGGTATAGATTTTCGTTTCTTTTTCAAAATAGAATAGTTCCAATCTTGAAAAATCTATATCTTTTAGGCTATTTATTATTTTTAGTTGATTCTTTTTTTGTTAGTTTACAAATTTCCTATAGTTTTTGTAGAAAATAGATTTGGCCATGTTTTAGTTTTTAAAAATAGTTTTATTTTAGTTTTAGTCAGATTAGTATTTCCGCTATAATTTGAGTTAGGATTATTTTATTTTAGTGATTCTTTCTGTCACTGCTTTGTTTTGACCTTGCCTAGCAGTAGAGATTTATTTGGGTATTTTTAGTCTTTATTAAAATTAGTTTCACCCCAAAACAATCTTTTCTAGTTTTTTTTAGCTTGCTGCTGTTTTCTGTTGTTCTAGTTAATTTAAGATTTTATTTTACCTCTGTTATAAGTTATTTCAGATTTGTTTCTATAGTTTTAGAATGTGAACGTTTATTTACAGAAAAATAAAATGTTTATTTTATTTTCTTGCTAGTTGTTGGTTTGGAGTTCTTCGAGTTTTCTTTGGTTTTGGTTTGAGTGCTTGTGTGATTTCCTTTAGCTTGTTGTTATGCTATTTAGTGGATTATTTATTTGTGCTATTGTTTGACTCGGTAGAATTTCTGAAGTGCAAAGCTTGCTATCTCGAGTCACTAGCGTTTGAAGACCGTCAGCCAGGAAAGTCATTTGAATTATCCCCCCCACCACCACCATGCATGCAGTAGGAGAATTTTAAGTTATTTTCTTGAGTAGTATCATGAGGTAGGATGAACCCAATTCCCCTTGTTACCATTGCCCGGGACGATGTAGTTTATTTTGCTATGCTCGTAGACGGGGTTGGTTGAGAGATTCATAAGGGAGATGTGAGAGTCAAGATGATGACAACCCCATGACTCAAGCTCAAGATGGACTTCAAATTCACTACTGGGTGGAGGATGGTTGACGGGCACCCTGGAGAAACCAGCGGATGGCCGGGATGCATGGAGAAGCGCCATGACATCTGGCGGAAAGCTTCACCCAGCCATGAAGAGACGGATGGATACCCCTTGACCGGAAGCTTACCTGTGCAGCCGCAAGCCATTATGGGCTTTGGCTGGGTTGACCTTAGGCGTGACTCTAGACGGACGGTGCCAGCAGATGTAGAAGAACGGTAGGACATGGATGGGCACCGGCAGTGCCCAGAGAAACTCTACGGAAGACCATGTTTCATTCGTCCCATATTCAAACACCAGGGAGTGCGGGGACATAAAGGAGGGAACGAATCTTGCGGGTAAAGTGCACAAGACTCTGCAGAGTAACAACCTAATCGATTAGTCGTGTCCCCGGTTACAGACAAATGAGCCTCTGGAAATTGGAGTATTTCGGAAATCTCAACACTGAACATAATTAGTTAATTGATGTGTTATAAATAATTTCGGGTATGAGACACTGGTTGGCGGAACCATCTCATTAACAACCAACATTTTGTAGTAATTGCAAGCAAGTCCTTTGTTGTAGGAAAAAAACTGGCTTTTTCGCAAAAATATAAAATTTAGAGCCCCATAGCCAAATTTCATATAGTGTTAGTATTATTATTTGTTGTTCTCTCTATGACTTACCGGCATATTCAAAATGCTGACCTACACGGCTGCAACATCTCATGTTGCAGAGGAGTTTTCCGACCAGGAGTGAGGCTACGATCTACGCTTGGCGATTGCCCTATGGAGTCAGATGGACTCGCTTATCGTCTACGCTTCCGCAGCTTTATTTAGTTTATTTCTCATGAATTGGCCTTTGGCCGAATTTATTATGATGTAATAAAGACTCGATATGAGAATCGTGTAATAAATTCAGGTCTGATTGAACTTTGAATCTTTGCATCAATGTACTGTGTGTGCCAGCATGATCTTGGGATGGTACGGCTACACAGAGACTTGACCGATTTTGGGTCGGGTTGTTACGGATCCGATGAACTTTGAGTTTATGATCAAATCTATTTTATCCATGAAAGTTATTTGAGTTTTGATCTCTTATATGCATGACTACTTATAGTCTCGTATTTCTTCTTCGAATATTTGGTTTAGCTAGGCCGACTAGATCTATTTTCCTTGCTATGGGAAGAGGTGCTTTGTGATGGGTTCGATCTTACGGTGCTCAATCCCAGTGACAGAAGGGGAAATGACACATATGTATCGTTGCCATTAAGGATAACAAGATGGGGTCTATTCCTACATGAATAGATCTTGTCTACATCATGCCATCATTCTTATTGCATTACTCCATTTCTCCATGAACTTAATACAGTAGATGCATACTGGATAGAGGTCGACGTGTGGAGTAATAGTAGTAGATGCAAGCAGGAGTCGGTCTACTAATCTTGGACATGATGCCTATATAATGATCATTGCCTGGATATTGTCATAATTATTTGAAGTTCTATCAATTGGCCAACAATAATTTGTTTACCCACCGTATGCTATTTTTCTCGAGAGAATCCACTAGTGAAATATACGGCCCGCGGATCTCTTCTTTATCATATTTGTTGGGAAACGTAGCATGCAATTTCAAAAAAAATACTACACTCACGCAAGATATATCTAGGAGATTGATACGTCTCCAACGTATCTATAATTTTTGATTGCTCCATGCTATATTATCTTCTGTTTTGGATGTTTATGGGCTTTATTATACACTTTTATATTATTTTTGGGACTAACCTATTAACCCAGAGCCCAGTGCCAGTTTCTATTTTTTCCTTGTTTTAGAGTATCGTAGAAAAGGAATATCAAATGGAGTCCAATTGACCTGAAACTTCACGGAACTTATTTTTGGAAGGAAAGCAACCCGGGAGACTTGGAGTCCATGTCAAGGAAGCTTCGAAGAAGCCACGAGGTAGAGGGCGCGCCCACCCCCCTAGGCACGCCATCCACCCTCGTGGGCCCCTCATGGCTCCCCTGGCGTACTTCTTCCGCCTATATATCTCCATATACCCTAAAACAATCGGGGAGCACAATAGATCGGGAGTTCCGCCGCCAAAAGCCTCCATAGCCACCGAAAACCAATCTAGACCCGTTCTGGCACCCTGCCGGAGGGGGAATCCCTCTCCGGTGGCCATCTTCATCATCCCGGTGCTCTCCATGAAGAGAAGGGAGTAGTTCTCCCTCGGGGCTGAGGGTATGTACCAGTAGCTATGTGTTTGATCTCTCTCTCTCTCTCTCTCGTGTTCTTGAGGTGATACAATCTTGATGTATCGTGAGCTTTGCTATTATATTTGGATCCTATGATGTTTTCTCCCCCCTCTACTCTCTTGTAATGGATTGAGTTTCCCCTTTGAAGTTATCTTATCAGATTGAGTCTTTAAAGATTTGAGAACACTTGATGTATGTCTTGCCGCGCGTATCCGTGGTAACAATGGGATATCACGTGATTCACTTGATGTATGTTTTGGTGATCAACTTGCGGGCTCCGCCCATGAACCTATGCATAGGGGTTGGCACACGTTTTCGTCGTGATTCTCCAGTAGAAACTTTGGGGCACTCTTTGAGGTCCTATGTGTTGGTTGAATGGATGAATCTGAGATTGTGTGATGCATATCGTATAATCATGCCCACGGATACTTGAGGTGACATTGGAGTATCTAGGTGACATTAGGGTTTTCGATGATTTGTGTCTTAAGGTGTTATTCTAGTACGAACTCTAGGGCTGTTTGTGACACTTATAGGAATAGCCCAATGGATTGATTGGAAAGAATAACTTTGAGGTGGTTTTGTACCCTACCATAATCTCTTCGTTTGTTTTCCGCTGTTAGTGACTTTGGAGTGACTCTTTGTTGCATGTTGAGGGATAGTTATGTGATCCAATTATGTTATTATTGTTGAGAGAACTTGCACTAGTGAAAGTATGAACCCTAGGCCTTGTTTCAACGCATTGCAATACCGTTTATGCTCATTTTTATCATTAGTTACCTTGCTGTTTTTATATTTTCAGATTACAAAAACCTTTATCTACTATCCATATACCACTTGTATCACCATCTCTTCACCGAACTAGTGCAGCTATACAATTTACCATTGTATTGGGTGTGTTGGGGACACAAGAGACTCTTTGTTATTTGGTTGCAGGGTCGCTTGAGAGAGACCATCTTCATCCTACGCCTCCTATGGATTGATAAACCTTAGGTCATCCACTTGAGGGAAATTTGCTACTGTCCTACAAACCTCTGCACTTGGAGGCCCAACAATGTCTACAAGAAGAAGGTTGTGTTGTAGACACAAAGCTCTTTTCTGGCGCCATTGCCGGTGAGGTGAGTGCTTGAAGGTATATCTTTAGATCTTGCAATCGAATCTTTTTGTTTCTTGTTTTAGCACTAGTTTAGTTTATAAAAGGAAACTATAAAAAATGGAATTGAGTTTATCTCATACGCTTCATCTTTTGAATATCTTTCGTGAGTATGATGGAAAGAAAAATTGTGCCAAAGTGTTAGAAGAAGAATGCATTAAAATGTTTGGCACTAAATCTTTGAATGATGAGCATGATTGCAATGTTGTTAGTATGAACTCTTTGAATATCCATAGTACTAATGATGATTGCACTAGTTATGATGAAAATGTCTCCTATAAGCATGTCAATTTTTGTGGAGTGCATTGGGTTTGCAAGTACACACCAAATAGGGAAGATAGATATTGCAAGAGGCATAAGCACTTAGAAACTAAATTGTTGCAAGAAAGTATAGATGTTCGTGCTGAAAATTTAAATTTTATTGGCCGTACTTGTGGACTTTGCAATGAAAGTGATCATTTAGCTATCTGATGCAAATTGTTTCATGATCTAATCGTGTCCAAAAATTGTGATGAGTTGATTTCCCTTGCACATTATAATGAACTTAGCTTGCTTATGGGTTGCGAAGAAATGAAACATATAACTGGGCATCTTCCAGAATTTGCCCGTTATAAACTTCTTGGTTTTGATCTAGAGAAGATTTATATGTATTGTGCGGTGAATTGTATTGAAAATCCTTATATTGCCAACTACATAAAGAAAAGGAAACAAATAGAAGATGAAGAGAATACTAATGAAAGGGAAGAGACTTCTCAATACCCTCCTATTATTTCTTATGATGAATCAGGTAACAAGGAGGAGCCTCCTATTCAACCAATCTCATTAATAAGGAGCTCCAAAAAGAGGATTGAACCCACACATGATGTGGTGAAGAAGAAGAAAAGAAAAAGGAACAGAGGTAAAAAAGATATATCTCCCAAATAATGCTGCTCCTATTACTATTGTGCCTCATGAAAATATAATTGTGGAAGATAATGATACTTCTTATGATCTTGAAAATCTTTTTGGCACTTGCTTGGAAGAATATGATAATTGCTATACTATTGGTGATATCCATACTATTGATGATGAGGGTGATTATGCTTATGATATGAAAAGGCCCAAGCTTGGGGATGCTATGTTTGATGAAGATGATGTTTTTGAGAATATATTTGCTGCAATTAATGTTTTTCCCAAGCTTGGGGATGCTACGTTTAATGAAGATGATATTTTTAGTCTCCCAAGTTTTGATATGCAAATTTATAATGATGATAGCATGCCTCCTACTTATGATGATTATTGTGATGATACTTATGCTATAAAAAGTAGTGATTATATTTATAAAACTTGTCATGATTATGGTTACCCCTTTTCTGAACATTACTCTTTTAATGTGGAAACAATTTATAGTATTCGAGTTTCTCATGATACTCCCACTATTCCGAATGAGAAGAATTTTGCTCATGTAGAGAGTAATAAAATTTCTATGCTTGTAGATCATGAAAAGAATGCTTTAGGTGCTGGTTATATTGTTGAATTCATTAATGATGCTACTAAAAATTATTATGAGGGAGGAACTTATGCTTGTAGGAATTGCAATAATATCAAGTTTCCTCTCTATGTGCTTAAAGTTTTGAAGTTATGCTTGTTTTACCTTCCTATGCAAATTGATTCTTGTACCCACAAGTTGTTTGCTCACAAAATCCCAATGCATAGGAAGTGGTTTAGACTTAAATGTGCTAGTCATATTCTTCATGATGCTCTCTTTATGTTTCAATTCTTATCTTTTATGTGAGCATCATTGAAATCATCATGCCTAGCTAGGGGCGTTAAACGATAGCGCTTGTTGGGAGGCAACCCAATTTTATTTTTGTTCCTTGCTTTTTGCTCCTGTTTAGTAATAAATAATTCATCTAGCCTCTGTTTAGATGTGGTTTTATGTTTTAATTAGTGTTTGTGCCAAGTAGAACCTTTGGTAAGACTTGGGTGAAGTCTTTATGATCATGCTGTAAAACGACAGAAACTTTAGCGCTCACGAGAATTACTGCCATTTTTATTGGAGAGTGATATTTAGTTAATTCTTTTTGCATACGATTAATAGATAAATTACTCACGTCCAGCAATTTATTTTAGAATTTTATGAGTTACATAAGTATACGTTTGATCCAGATTACTACAGACTGTTCTATTTTTTGACAGATTTTGTTTTCGATGTGTTGTTTGCTTATTTTGATGAATCTATGAGTAGTATCAGAGGGTATGAACCATAGATAAGTTGGAATACATTAGATATTACACCAATATGAATTTAGAATGAGTTCACAACAGTACCTAAGTGATGATTTATTTTCTTATACTAACGGAGCTTACGAGTTTTCTGTTAAGTTTTGTGTGGTGAAGTTTTCAAGTTTTGGGTAAAGATTCGATGGACTATAGAATAAGGAGTGGCAAGAGCCTAAGATTGGGGATGCCCAAGGAACCCCAAGGTAATATTCAAGGACCACCAAGAGCCTAAGCTTGGGGATGCCCCGGAAGGCATCCCCTCTTTCGTCTTCGTTCATCGGTAACTTTACTTGGAGCTATATTTTTATTCGCCACATGATATGTGTTTTGCTTGGAGCGTCATTTTATTTTATTTTGTTTTGCTTTCTGTTTGAATAAAATACCAAGATCTGAAATTCTTAAATGTTAGAGAGTCTTCATATAGTTGCATAATTATTCGACTACTCATTGATCTTCACTTATATCTTTCGGTGTAGTTTGTCATTTGCTCTAGTGCTTCACTTATATCCTTTTAGAGCACGATGGTGGTTTTATTTTATAGAAATAGATGAACTCTCATGCTTCACTTATATTATTTTGAGAGTCTCAAATAGCATGGTAATTTTCTTAAACAATCCTAATATGCTAGGCATCCAAGAATAGTAAAAACTTTCTTATGAGTGTGTTGAATACTAAGAGAAGTTTGATGCTTGATGATTGTTTTGAGATATGGAGGTAATAATATCAAAGTCGTGCTAGTTGAGTAGTTGTGAATTTCAGGAATACTTGTGTTGAAGTTTGCAAGTCCCGTAGCATGCACGTATGGTAAACGTTTTGTAACAAATTTGAAACATGAGGTGTTATTTGATTGTCTTCCTTATGAGTGGCGGTCGGGGACGAGCGATGGTCTTTTCCTACCAATCTACCCCTCTAGGAGCATGCGCGTAATGCTTAGTTTTTTATGACTTGTAGATTTTTGCAATAAGTATGTGAGTTCTTTATGGCTAATGTTGAGTCCATGGATGATACACACTCTCACCCTTCCATCATTGCTAGCCTCTTCGGTACCGTGCATTGCCCTTTCTCACATTGAGAGTTGGTGCAAACTTCGCCGGTGCATCCAAACCCCGTGATATGATACGCTCTTTCACACATAAACCTCCTTATATCTTCCTCAAAACATCCACCATACCTACCTATTATGGCATTTCCATAGCCATTCCGAGATATATTGCCATGCAACTTTCCACCGTTCATAATTTTTCATACATGTCACTCTTGATTCATTGCAATCCCGGCACACCGCCGGAGGCATTCATATAGAGTCATACTTTGTTCTAGTATGGAGTTGTAATCATTGAGTTGTAAATAAATAGAAGTGTGATGATCATCATTAATAGAGCATTGTCCTAAAAAAAGAAAGGCCAAAAAAAATAAAAAGAAAGTCCAAATAAAAAAAGAAAGGCCAAATAAAAAAATAAAATAAAAAGGGGCAATGCTACTATCCTTTTACCACACTTGTGCTTCAAAGTAGCACCATGATCTTCATGATAGTGAGTCTCTTATGTTGTCACTTTCATATACTAGTGGGAATTTTTCATTATAGAACTTGGCTTGTATATTCCATCAATGGGCCTCCTCAAGTGCCCTAGGTCTTCGTGAGAAAGCAAGTTGGATGCACACCCACTTAGTTTCTTTTGTTGAGCTTTCATACATTTATAGCTCTAGTGCATCCGTTGCATGGCAATTCCTACTCCTTGCATTAACATCAATCGATGGGCATCTCCATAGCCCATTGATTAGCCTCGTTGATGTGAGACTTTCTCCTTTTTTGTCTTCTCCACATAACCCCCATCATCATATTCTATTCCACCCATAGTGCTATGTCCATGGCTCGCGCTCATATATTGCGTGAAGGTTTGTAAAGTTTGAGATTACTAAAGTATGAAACAATTGCTTGGCTTGTCATCGGGGTTGTGCATGATGAGAGCATTCTTGTGTGACGAAAATGGAGCATGACTAAACTATATGATTTTGTAGGGATGAACTTTCTTTGGCCATGTTATTTTGAAAGGACATAATTGCTTAGTTAGTATGCTTGAAGTATTATTATTTTTATGTCAATATGAACTTTTATCTTGAATCTTTCGGATCTGAATATTCATACCACAATTAAGAAGAATTACACTGAAATTATGCCAAGTAGCACTCGGCATCAAAAATTCTGTTTTTATCATTTACCTACTCGAGGACGAGCAGGAATTAAGCTTGGGGATGCTGATAGGTCTCCAAAGTAGACACCAGAGATGAATAGAAACGAGAGGAGGAGAGTGTGTCTACGTACCCTCGTAGACCGAAAGCGGAAGCGTTTGACAACACGGTTGATGACGTCCCTCGAACTCTTGATCTAGCAGAGTGTTGATGTCTACTACGCAACCTTCTTCTTGTAGACGTTGTTGGGCCTCCAAGTGCAGAGGTTTCTAGGACAGTAGCAAATTTCCCTCAAGTGGATGACCTAAGGTTTATCAATCCGTGGGAGGCGTAGGATGAAGATGGTCTCTCTCAAACAACCCTGCAACCAAATAACAAAGAGTCTCTTGTGTCCCCAACACACCCAATACAATGGTAAATTGTATAGGTGCACTAGTTCGGCGAAGAGATGGTGATACAAGTGCAATATGGATGGCAGATATAGGTTTTTTTAATATGAAAATATAAAAACAGCAAGGCAACTAACGATAAAAGTGAGCACAAACGGTATTGCAATGCTAGGAAACAAGGCCTAGGGTTCATACTTTCACTAGTGCAAGTTCTCTCAACAGTAATAACATAATTGGATCATATAACAATCCCTCAACATGCAACAAAGAGTTACTCCAAAGTCACTAATAGCAGAGAACAAACAAAGAGATTATTGTAGGGTACGAAACCACCTCAAAGTTATCCTTTTTGATCGATCTATTCAAGAGTCCGTAGTAAAATAACACGCAGCTATTCTTTCCATTCAATCTATCTTAGAGTTCGTACTAGAATAACACCTTAAGACACAAATCAACCAAAACCCTAATGTCACCTAGATACTCCAATGTCACCTCAAGTATCCGTGGGTATGATTATACGATATGCATCACATAATCTCAGATTTATCTACTCAACCAACACAAAGAATTTAAAGAGTGCCCCAAAGTTTCTACTAGAGAGTCAAGACGAAAACGTGTGCCAACCCCTATGCATAAGTTCACGAGGTCACGGAACTCGCAAGTTGATCACCAAAACATACATCAAGTGGATCACGTGATATCCCATTGTCACCACAGATAAGCACATGCAAAACATACATCAAGTGTTCTCGAATCCTTAAAGACTCAATCCGATAAGATAACTTCAAAGGGAAAACTCAATTCATCACAAGAGAGTAGAGGGGGAGAAACATCATAATATCCAACTATAATAGCAAAGCTCGCGATACATCAAGATCATGCCAAATCAAGAACACAAGAGAGAGAGAGAGTTCAAACACATAGCTACTGGTACATACCCTCAGCCCTGAGGGAGAATGTCGGTGTCAAAACCGGCGGATCTCGGGTAGGGGGTCCCGAACTGTGCGTCTAGGCCGGATGGTAACAAGAGGCAGGGGACACAATGTTTTACCCAGGTTCGGGCCCTCTTGATGGAGGTAAAACCCTACGTCATGCTTGATTGATATTGATGATATGGGTAGTACAAGAGTAGATCTACCACGAGATCAGAGAGGCTAAACCCTAGAAGCTAGCCTATGGTATGATTGTATGTTGTGGTTGTTGTCCTACGGACTAAAACCCTCCGGTTTATATAGACACCAGAGAGGGTTAGGGTTTCACAAGGTCGGTTACAAAGGAGGAGATATCCATATCTGTATTGCCTAGCTTGCCTTCCACGCCAAGTAGAGTCCCATCCGGACACGAGACGAAGTCTTCAATCTTGTATCTTCATAGTCCAATAGTCCGGCCAAAGGATATAGTCCGGCTGTCCGGAGACCCCCTAATCCAGGACTCCCTTAGTAGCCCCTGAACCAGGCTTCAATGACGATGAGTCCGGCGCGCAGTATTGTCTTCGGCATTGCAAGGCGGGTTCCTTCTCCGAATACATCATAGAAGAACTTGAAAACAAGGATAGTGTTCGACCCTGCAAAATAAGTTCCACATACCACCATAGAGAGAATAATATTTTCGCAATTCTAATTTGCTGACTTGTCTTGACAGTATGATGCTATGTCATGGCCCAGTGATTATTCGAACCGTTTCCTTTAACTAGCCCTGCACATAACGCGAGGCAGTTTTTCGACATGTCTTGTCAAAGCAGAGATCGTGTCCCCTTATTACGGGATTCTCATCAATACGGTCGTGGGTAACCCAACCGTGTCTAGGACTCCTAGATTATAGGCAATTCCCAAACGGCTATGGAGAGGACGCTTGATATTCACCCTCTTTATAAAGGGACAAGGTTTTTGCTTTTTCCCTCTCGTGCTCAATCGAACCCTTCCTCCGCCTCGAGTTCTAACACCCAAAGCCCAGGTCAGGTGCTCGGATCTTCAATCATGTCCGGATCCAGCCTTCAAGGCCAGTGGATGCCCTCCTCCGTCATGGAAGAGGATATCAAGAAGTTGAGGGAGGCCAGATACCTGACCGCCGAGGTTTCGCATCGGTTGCCTGCTCGAGGACAGGTTGTCCCTACTCGTGAACCCGACGAGAACGTCGTGTTCATCTCCCACTTCCTCTGAGGCCTAGGCCTCACTCTGGATCCCTTCGTCAGGGGTTTGATGTTCTACTACGGGCTAGATTTCCACGATCTATCTCCGAACTCCTTTCTCCACATCTCGACATTTATTGTCATGTGTGAGGCCTTCCTCCGCATTACCCCTCACTTCGGCCTGTGGCTCAAGACCTTTGAAGTGAAGCCAAAGATGATCGAGGGGAAACATGCAGCGTGCGGAGGCGCGTCAATAGGCAAGACGGCAGGAGCCCCGTGGATGAAAGGTTCCTTCCCAGAGGTGTCCGAATTATGGCAACGGGAGTGGTTTTATGTCACGGCTCCTAGAAGTGCCAAGTGGCGGCTGCCCCCGCTTTCTGCTCGGGCCCCCCACCACAACTGATGTCATGGATTAGCAGAGGTCTGAGCTGGGGCCCAGCCAAGGACGTGCCCATACTGCAAAGCCGCATTCAAGATCTCTTCGAGGGAGATTTTAATTTGGTTGTGGTAATGCAAGTTATGCTGGTTCGTCGAATCCAGCCTTGCAAACGCCGGCCCCTTCACTTATGGGAGTTCAACCCAGAAGGGCTGCGTGCCATTCAAAGTTTCCTCGGCCTGACGCACGAGGAGATGTACAAGTCATTCTTCGGACCTCAAATAGAGTGTACGGATACTACCGAGGACGTGGGCCTGAGAAGTAACCGCGCTGCCGAAAAAGTAAGAAATCCTCTAGCCGAACACACCGTCTTTTATTCATGAAGTTATTTCTGAGAGATCGCTCTTTGACCAGGATTGGCTAACAAAGGCGAAGATGATTCGGTGTCCGCCCCCCTCCCTGAGGGTTTGGAAAATCCTATTTTGGAGAAGATGCTCGAGTTCGCACCTTGCCCGGAGCCCTCGAGGGAAGATACAGGGGGGAATAATACGGGCGGAAGCGGGCCTCCATCGCTGCCAGTTCCAACCGAGGGAATGAGCGCCTCCATAAAGGAGGATAACCGGGGGAGGAAGAGGACTGCTTCCGAGGATCCGAAAGCCGAGGCCTCCAAACGGGAGAAGAAGTCTCCAATAGAGGGTCCTGCCTCGGGGGGTGCTCTTACCGCACAAAGTCGGGGGGATCAGCCCTCCAATGAGTCGTAAGTGATCTGAAATACTTTAATAGTGAAGGTATACTATCTTTTTTCTAAGAAAATAACCACCGCATATATCTTGCAGTTCAGGCCTTAGCCCCTCTCAGCTGAGCTCGTCTTCGGGGGATCTTCTTCCAGAGATGATGGAGAGCGAAACACCTCCCACGGACTCCTCTGCTCAAGAAGCGGGCGACCCCGAAGTGTCGTCACGGAGGGCCTCTCCGGATCTGGGGAGGCCAGAAGATAATCCCATAGACCCCTGAAGTCCCCAGTGTCCGGCTCCCGAAGAGAGCAAACAAAAGAGTCCGGCACCGTCTGGTATGCGGTCGGACGTTCTGAGGGAGCTGGTGGGGCGAGCGGCCATCTCAGAAGAACACCGTATGTTGATGGGTACGGTCATGGAGAGAATTTCGTCCGCTGAAAGCGGATTACACGAAGCCTTTATGAGTCTGCTGACAGGCTTTGAGGTATGTGAGATAATATGTGATAGTACCGCACATGTTAGGTGTGCCCTGTGTAGATAGTAGCCCCTGAGACTCTGGTTGTCGTCGAGAACGGCGGCGAACAGAGGATCATAGTCCCAGGCAATAACCAGACTGCCCTTATGTGCAGGTGGTGGAAGCTCCGGTGGCTAGCCGGACTAGTGAGTTTGCCGAATTAAAACGGCAACTGGATGCGGCAGACGCCGACATCGAGCTTGTTAACAAGAGGCTTGACGAGGCACAGGGTAAGTGTTATTATCTGGTGAACACCACATAGTAAGAGCAGCATGATGCCAGTATCTTTAATATGTTGTGACTGCAGATGGAGCTGCCACCGTGGAAACCTTGCGGGCAGAACTTTCCCAAGCCAAGGAACAAGCGAGGATTAGTAATGCGGCTGCTTTGAAGGCGACCGAAGAGTTGAAAGCCGAGAAGGCCGCACATTGTGAGAGCCAAGAGAAGATGGCCAAGATGGCCGTAGAATTAAAAGACACTGCCAACCGTTGCCGGCTCCTTGAAAAAGAAAACCGAGCGAAGGCAACGGACCTTGAGAAGGCCACGATGGCGGACAAAGACACCCGCTCTGCTATGAGAGCGAAGAAGGAGGAGCTGCGGGAAGCCAGGGATATTGCGGCTGGGAAGCCCTTCATGCTACGGAGGAAGTTCGGAGATCCACGGTATGCCCCTCTGGATCGGCTGTGGAGTTCAGCAGATGCGTATATGGACTTGGCGGCGAGCGCTGCTGATGCGGCCAAATACTTCCAAGGTCAAACAGATCTGAAGTGGACAAGCTGTTCTGGTCGCAATTCAACATTCCAGAGCGTCCGCTTCCATTGACTGATCAGCTAGCCGAATGGACCGAACTAAATAGGTTGTCCGGACTCGCCGTGAGGTCTGTCGTGGATCAGCTATGGCCGGAAAAGCCAAAGCCGAACAGCTATTTCAGTTTAGTGCAGCGGTTCCTTGGTGCGGTGCTGCGCATTAATGCGATGAAGAGGTCGGCGTGCATAGAAGGCTCGCAGATGTCCCTTGCCCGTGTTAAAGCATACTGGGCGGAGATGGACGCTACCACTGTTGCGGCGCAGGGTTCGGCCATAGGCCGAGTGGCTGCCGAGCACTATTTCGAAGAGGTTCTCGAGGGTGCTCGTTTGATAGAGGCCCAGTGCTCGAAGAATATTATGTTTGAGTGATATGTATTCTCATTGTAAACACAATGCTTTTATGAAATTTTATAAGGCTATTGAGGGAGTCCTGGATTAGGGGGTGTCCGGATAGCCGGACTGTACCTTCGGCCGGACTCCTGGACTATGAAGATACAAGATTGAAGACTCTGTCCCGTGTCCAGAAGGGACTTTCCTTGGCGTGGAAGGCAAGCTTGGCGATACGGACATGTAGATCTCCTACCATTGTAACCGACTCTGTGTAACCCTAGCCCTCTCCATGTCTATATAAACCGGAGGGTTTTAGTCCGTAGGACGAACAACAATCATACCATAGGCTAGCTTCTAGGGTTTAGCCTCCTTGATCTCGTGGTAGATCTACTCTTGTACTACCCATATCATCAATATTAATCAAGCAGGAGTAGGGTTTTACCTCCATCGAGAGGGCCCGAACCTGGGTAAAAACATCGTGTCCCTTGTCTCCTTTACCATCCGCCTAGACGCACAGTTCGGTACCCCCTACCCGAGATCCGCCGGTTTTGACACCGACACTGGTGCTTTCATTGAGAGTTCCTCTGTGTCGTCACTTTTAGGCCCGATGGCTCCTCCGATCATCAACGACGATGTGATCCAGGGTGAGACTTTTCTGCCCGGACAGATCTTCGTATTTGGCGGCTTTGCACTGCGGGCCAATTCGCTTGGCCATCTGGAGCAGATCGAAAGCTACGCCCCTGGCCATCAGGTCAGATTTGGAAGTTTAAACTACACAGCGGACGACCGCGGAGACTTGATCTTTGATGGATCTGTGCCGCAGCCAAGTGCGCCGCACTGTCCCGGTGGGTATGATCTAGCTCTGCCGCCGAACAGTGCCCTGGAGGCCGCACCTGTGTCCGCTCCGACCCTTGGCTCGGAGCCGACCACACCAAACGAGGATGGGTGGTTAGACACCGCCTCGGCGGCTGCAATCTCTACGGCGATCAAGCCGAACACCAGTCTTGTCCTCCGCGAACCCCGTGACTCCAAGATGCCGGACTCCTCTCCGGACTCCGCGCCCCTATCGACCGAATCCGATTGGGCGCCGATCATGGAGTTCACCGCCGCAGACATCTTTCAGCACTTGCCCTTCGGCGACATTCTGAATTCACTTAGGTCTCTCTCTTTGTCAGGAGAGTCCTGGCCGGACTATGACCGGCAGGATTGGGATGTGGACGACGAAGAAATTCGATGCCCACCCACCACCCACTTCGTAGCCACTGTCGATAATTTAAATGACGTGCTCGACTTCGACTCCGAAGACATCGACGGTATGGACGACGATGTAGGAGATGAACATGAACCAACGCCTATAAGGCGCTGGACAGCCACCTCATCTCATGATGTATACATGGTGGACTCACCCAAAGGAAGCGATGACGAGGAACACAGGGATGCAACGAGGGATCGTTCACTCGAAAAGCAATCAAAGCGGCGACTTAAGCGCCGCTCCAAGCCCCGCCTCGACAGAGACAGCAGCCATACAGACCCAGCCATAGAGCAGGACGAGCCGGCGGACGACGAACATGCCTTCGAGCAACCGTCCGAACAGGGCAACTTGGATAAACAAACTGAACACCCCGTCCCCGGCGAAAACAACAGTCCGGACGACCTTACGCCAGATAGGCTCAAGGAGCAAAAGAACCTCCACAAAAGGCTCGTCGCCACTGCGCGTAGCCTGAAAAAGCAGAAGTGGAAGCTCAAAACTGCGGAAGATGCACTCAGAATCAGATGGAGCAAAGTACGCAACACCGCAGACAAATATGGCGGCAGTCGCCGCACAAAAAGCTATCCACAGCGAAGGCTACTACCTGAATTTGACGAGGAGGCCTTAGAGCCTTTGCAGTCAAAAAATAGGAAAGCCACCCGGTCTGATAGACGACTGCATGGCCAGCATGGAGCGGCAAGCGGTGCCACACACAAGCCGGCACGCGATCCACTAAAGGATCCGTATCAAAAAGATGGCACAACTAGATCTATCTACGGGCCAAGAAAGCAAGCTCTAGTAAGCAATGCAACACAACAAATATCCGAACATCACGGCACACCCAAATACAGGGGTGCCACACACCCGCTATGTTTCACCGATGAGGTGTTGGACCATGAATTTCCAGCGGGATTCAAGCCCGTAAACATAGAGGCGTACGACGGAACAACATACCCTGGGGTCTGGATCGAGGATTATATCCTCCACATACAAATGGCCAGAGGAGATGACCTCCACGCCATAAAATACTTACCCCTCAAGCTTCAAGGGCCAGCCCGGCATTGGCTCAAAAGCCTTCCCGAAAACACCATTGGAAGTTGGGAAGAGCTTGATGATGCTTTCTGGGCAAATTTTCAAGGGACCTATGTCCGCCCTCCGAATGCAGACGATCTCAGTCACATAACTCAACAGCCCGGAGAGTCAGCCCGGAAATTTTGGAACATATTCCTTACTAAAAAGAATCAGATAGTCGACTGTCCGAACGCTGAAGCCCTAGCAGCTTTTAAGCATAACGTTCGAGACGAATGGCTCGCCAGACACCTCGGCCAAGAAAAGCCAAGAACAATGGCCGCATTAACAAGCCTCATGACCCACTTTTGCGCAGGAGAGGACAGCTGGTTGGCAAGATGTAGCACCAGCGACCCACGTACATCCGAAGTTAGGGATGGAAACGGAAAACCCCGACGCAGGAAGGACCATCACCGGAATAAGAGAAACAGCCCAAAGAGCACGGCGGTCAACGCCGGATTCAAAAGCTCGCGGCAGAATCAGAGAAAGCCGCCCCTCAAGGATAACAGGGACGAGCTATCCAACTTAAACGAAATCTTGGACAAGATATGTCAAATACACAGTACTCCCGGGAAGCCTGCGAACCATACCCACAGAGATTGTTGGGTTTTCAAGCAATCCGGCAAACTTAACGCCGAACACAAGGGGCTCGACACACCAAGTGAGGACGATGACGAACCCCACAAGCAGAGCACCAGGAAACAAAAGGATTTCCCACAAGAAGTCAAAACAGTAAACTTACTTCACGTGACGAACAGAATGGCGCCAACAGAGATACGCGCCATACGGCCTATCCCAAAGGAGTCTCGCCAATGGTTGTTAAAACCGATCACCTTCGACCATCAAGATTACTCTAGAAGTATCTGGAACGCAGGCTGGACTGCCTTGGTATTAGATCCAATAATTGGCGGACTCCACTTTACAAATGTCGTGATGGACGGCGGCAGTGGTCTAAACCTGTTATACCAGGACACAATCCGCAACATGGGGATAGACCCAACAAAAATTCGCCATAGCAAAACCTCCTTTCAAGGGCTAACGCTAGGCCCGGATGCCCGTTTCATGGGTTCTCTCCGGCTAGAAGTTATGTTCGGCTCCCCCGATAACTTCCGTTGCGAACAGCTAACTTTCCACATCGCCCCATTCTCAAGTAGCTATCAAGCACTGCTGGGACGCGAAGCTTTTGCCCGCTTTAACGCAATACCACATTATGCATCTCTTATGCTTAAGATGCCCGGTCCACGAGGCATCATCTGATTAAAGGGAAAACATTGAGTGTTCCTCTCGCGCGGAAGACAGTGCGGCTGCCTTGACAGCCCCACAATAAAGCGGCTTCACCAGCCAAAGCACCTAAACAGGTCGCCAAGACCACGGACATGGCTAGACGAGTCCGGCATAAACATACAATTGATAAAGGCTTAATAACCGTATACCCCTGTACTAGGGGCTCCGTGCATATAAAACAAGAGACAATAAAGCTCAATTTTACCCATTTTGATTTATACTTTGTTTATTTAGTACTCCCTCCGTTTGGAATTACTTGTCGCGGAAATGGATGTATCTAGACGTATTTTTGTTCTAGATACATCCATTTTCGAGACAAGTAATTCCGAACGGAGGGGGTATAACTCATTTTCGGCACGATCTTTCTTCAACTAAGTTCCTCTCTTTTACAGATGAACACCGTGCTACGCCCGTCCAGGATACGGCACAACGGAGACACAGGCGTAGACGTGCAGCAGGGACCCGTTCCAAGGATTCTTTTCAGATTAAGACCCTGCGTAAACCTTTTTTACTGTCTCTTGTTGATACACATCCCCTGGTTTCTTGGTATAACCAAGGAGGACGCTGGCGATTTGTCATGTGGCCACGTCAGAGTTTTGCGCGTACCTGGACACTAGGGGCTTATTACTAAGGGCGTTATCCCGCCCGCCCTCATAAAGACCAAATACCTTAGGGAGTGTTCGGCGTCGCGAGTTTGGCCTTATATGCATCAGCTCCAAATCATGTCTTTGGTAAAATGTTGGGTTTGCCCGGCTCCTGTGTTTTGCTACCTTACGTTCCGCTCTATCGGCTAAGGCGGCACCAGGAGAACTACTGCGATTGTGCCCCGGTTCGGCCAGGCGAGCACCTCAGTAGAGAAAGCCAAAAACTGACTGTCATGATATAGCGTGAGACTGGTCAACCACTCGATGACTTACCAGAATCTTTAGGATTCCACCGCATTAACGAAGGGCCGGTTCCCGGCCAGGCACATACGCGCCCGAGTTCGGGCGAGCGTAGGCGCCACCAGGGGCTATATAAGTAGCCTCACTGTCAAACTCCTATGGCTAAGTGGAAGTGATAAATCATCATAGTCCGATTGCCTAGTTCGCTGCGCTATCACCTCCTTTGTAGGACCAAGACGTTGGATCAAGTGTGAAAATGCGCCTTCTGCGAACACCCCCGCATTATGTGCGTGAGGGCTGAAGCCGACGACTGCCATCTTTCAGATTATATATACATATACGTTAAACGGCCGCACAGGAGGTATTATAATACTTGCAGGCACAAGTATAAAAAGCTTCTACAATTTATCAAAATATTGTTTTACAATAATATATGCTATTCGAATATAGTATCCTTCAAGCACTGTGTCTCTATTAAAGGAGCGCCTTGCAGAACTTCCTGAAAATAGTGCTCGGCAGGTACTCGGCTTCCATCCGAGTCTAGGGATGCAACAGCGGTGGCCTCCATTTTCGCCCAGTATGTCTTGACATGGGCAAGAGCCATCCGCACGCCCTCTATGCACGCTGACCTCTTCATCGCATTGACATGTGGCGCCGCACCAAGGAACTGCTGCACCAAGTTGAAATAACTTTTCGGCTCTGGCCTCTCTGGCCACAGATGACTCATGGCATACTTCATGGCGAGTCTGGACAACCTATTTAGCTTGGCCCATTCGGCCAAACGATCGGCCAATGACAGTGGACGCTCCGGATTGTGGAACTGCGACCAAAAGAGCTTTTCCACTTCGTGATCTTCTTGATCTCAGAAGTGTTCGGCCGCATCTGCGGCACTCGCTGCCAAATCCAGATAGGTGTCCGCCGTACTCCACATCCGGTCTAATGGAGCATGTTTAGGATCATAGAACTTCCTCTGGCATAAAGGGCTTTCCAGCCGCGATCTCTCCGGCCTGACGCAGCTCCTCCTTCATAGCTGTCACCGCAGAGCGAGCATCCTTGGCATCGGCAACGGCCTCCTCCAGGTCCGTCTGTTCCGCCTGATCTTCTTTTTCAAGAAGCTTGCAACGGTCAGCAGTGCTCTTCAGCTTCACAGCCATCTCGGCCATTTCCTTCTTGCTTCGGAAGTAAGCAGCCTGTTCGGCTTTCAGCTCTTCAATTGCCTTTCCGGCAGCCGCATCACTTTTCCTAGCTTGCTCCTTGGCTCGAGCAAGTTCCGCCCAAAGATTCTCCATGGCAGCAGCACCATCTGCATCAAGCGCACACATTGTAAGATACTGGCATAAAGCTCCTCTTACCAGGTGCCGCCGGAGTAATTACATACCTTGTGCCTCGTCAAGCCGCTTGTTGACAAGCGCGATGTCGGCATCTGCTACGTCAAGTTGCCGCTTTAGCTCGGCAAATTCATCAGTCCGGCTGGCCGCCCGACACTTCACCACCTACGTATGAAGGCGGCATATTAGACCTGGGATTATGATCCTCTGCGCACCATCACTTTTGACAACGCACAGAGTCTCAGGGGCTACTATCTACACAGGGTGCATTTTATTTATGCGCAACTGTCCTAAAAAGGGTACATTATTTCGCGTACCTCAAAACCTGTCAGTAAACTCCTGACGGCCTCGTGCAATCCACTCCGCGGATGAAATCCTCTCAATCACTGTACCCATCAATGCACAGTGCTCCTCTGAGATAGATGCTCGCCGTAGCAGATCCCCCGAAGACGAGCTCTGCTGAGAAGGGCTAAGGTCCGAGCTACAAGGTAAATTTTCGATTACTCTTCTCAGATATAGCGCAAGGATTTCTCTCATTTCTTAAAAGGAACAACTCCTCTCTACTTACGGCTCGGTGGAGGGCTGATCCCCTTGAGGGCATAATTCGACTGAAGTATCCCCCAGCACAGGACCCTCTGGCAAAGATTTCTTCCCCCGCTTTGAGGCCATGGTCTCCGGGTCTTCAGAGGCGGTCCTCTTCTTCCCCTGAGGAGAGGAATTTTCGATTCCTCCCTTCCAAACGGCCTCCTTCGAGGAGGCCGTAGCTTCCTTGTCCCCTCCCTCGCTTTCCTCTGAAGGCACAACCTCCAACATCCTGACTAGCACAGGATCCGGCGTGGTCTCGAGGAGGGGAGCCGGACACCAGATTAGCTTTGCTTTCGCTATCCACTCCTGTTTAAAGGACAGCTCTTTTAAGGGCAATTTTATGATAAATATGCGGATTGCGAGTCCGGGCACAGGGCTACTTACTTGAGTATCCGGGTGGTTGCAGCTCAGACTTGCATCCTCGGTCAAGTCCGGACACATTGCTTGTGATCCGAAGAACAATTTGTACATCTCCACGGGCGTCGCGCCCATAAAATGTTGGAGAGCTCGTGGTCCCTCCGGATTGAACTCCCACAGGCGAAGGGGGTGACGTTTTCCGGGCAAGGCTCGGCGGATCAACATGACCCGCGTCACCACGACCAAGCTAATGTCTCTTTCTAAGAGATCTCGAATGTGGCCCTGCAACAAGGGCACATCCTTGGATGGCCCCCAGTCCAGTCCTTTATTGACCCATGACACTAGCTGTGGTGAGGGACCCGAGCGAAAGGCAGGTGGCGCCACCCACTTGGTGCCCCTGGGAGCGGTGATGTAAAACCACTCTCATTGCCATGAGCTGGACTCCTCTTGAAAAGAGCCCTCGGGCCATGGAGCACCAGCATTCTTGCTTATAAAAGCACTTCCGCACTCCGCGTGCCGTCCCTCGATCATCTTCGGCTCTACTTTGAAGGTCTTGAGCCATAGTCCGAAGTGAGGAGTAATACGGAGGAAGGCTTCACACACGACGATGAATGAGGAAATATGGAGGATGGACTCCGGAGCTAAGTCGTGAAATTCCATCCCATAATAAAACATGAGCCCCCTCACGAAGGGATTCGTCGGGAAGCCTAGCCCCCGAAGGAAGTGAGACATGAACACCACACTCTCACCAAGCTTGGGAGTGGGAATGACCTGCCCTTGAGCAGGCAGCCTATGCGAGATTTCGCCGGTCAAGAACCTGGCCTCTCTGAACTTTAGCACGTCCTCCTCCGTGAGGAGGGCATCCATCGGCCTCGAAGCTCGGAACCGGACATTGTCGAAGGTCCGAAGCGCCTGAAATCTAGAGCCTTGGGTGTTGGAACTCGAGGCGAAGGGCGAACTCATTTGATATTGAAAGAAAGGAGTAAGGCCTTGGTCTCTTCATAAGAGGTTGAATACCAAGGGCCCTCCCCGTGACCGTTTGGGACTCGCCTTTGACCGAGAAAACATACCAACGGGTACGACTGGGTTACCCACGTCCGTATTGATGAGAATCCCGTAAATGAAGGGGACACGATCTCTGCTTTGAAAGGACGTGCCAAGGAAATGGCCCCGCAAAACGCGCTGAGGTGGGACAGTAAAAACGATTCGAATAAAGACTTGGTCGTGGTGTGATGTCACGCTAGGGAATACGTCAGCAGATTAGATTTGTGTAAATATTATTCTCTCTATGGCAATATGTGGAAACTTATTTTGCAGAGCCGGACACTACCTTTGTGTTCAAAATCTTCTATGAAGTACTTGGAGGAGGAACCCGCCTTGCAATGCCGAACACAATCTGCGCGCCGGACTCGTCGTCATTGAAGCCTGGTTCAGGGGCTACTGAGGTAGTCCTGGATTAGGGGGTGTCCGGATAGCCGGACTATACCTTCGGCCGGACTCCTAGACTATGAAGATACAAGATTGAAGATTTCGTCCCGTGTCCGGAAGGGACTTTCCATGGCGTGGAAGGTAAGCTTGGCGATACAGATATGTAGATCTCCTACCATTGTAACCGACTCTATGTAACCCTAGCCCTCTCCGGTGTCTATATAAACCGGAGGGTTTTAGTCCGTAGGACGAACAATAATCATACCATAGGCTAGCTTCTAGGGTTTAGCCTCCTTGATCTCGTGGTAGATCTACTCTTGTACTACCCATACCATCAATATTAATCAAGCAGGAGTAGGGTTTTACCTCCATCGAGAGGGCCCGAACCTGGGTAAAAACATCGTGTCCCTTGTCTCCTGTTACCATCTGCCTAGACGCACAGTTTGGGACCCCCTACCCGAGATCCGCCGGTTTTGACACCGACAGCTATGTTTATACTTTTGCCTGAAAGTAGTATGATGCCTCCTGTGTGGCCGTTTATGTATACATGAGTATAAGCTGAAATATTTCAGTCGTCGGCTTCAACCCTCACGCATATAATGCGGAGGTGCTCGCGAAAACGTGTGTTCTCACTTAACCCAACATCTTGGTCCTATTAAGGAGGTGATAGCGTAGCGAACGAGGCAACCGGACTATAATGCTTTACCACTTTCACTTAGCCATAGGAGTTTGACAGTGGGGCTACTAGATAGCCCCTGGTGGCTCCGCACTCTCTCCCGATCTTGGGGTGCGTGCATGCTTGGCCAGAAAATGGCCCTTCGTTAAGGCGGAGGAATTCTAACATTCCGATAGGTCATCGAGTGGTTGACCAGTCTCACGCTATATCATGACAGTCAGTTTTCGGCTTTCTCTACTGAGGTGCTCGTCCGGATGAACCAGGGCACAATCGCAGTAGTTCTCCTGGTGCTGCCTTAGCCGATAAAGCGGAACGTAAGGCACCAAAACACAGGAGCCAGGCAAACCCAACATTTGACCAAAGACAATGATTCGGAGCTGATGCATATAAGGCCAAACTCACGACGCCGAACACTCCCTAAGGTATTCGGTCTTTATGGTATAAATCGGGCCTAAATAGTGCCCTTTGTAAGAAGCCCCTTGTGTCCAGGTACGTGCATTATTCTGACATGGCCACATGCCAAGACGTCAGCATCCTTCTCAATTGTGCTGAGAATTTGGTGGATGTGTATCAACAAGAGACAGTAAAAAAGGTTTACGCAGGGTCTTAATCTAAAAATAATCCTTGGAGCGGTTCCCTGCTGCACGTCTGTGCATGTATCTCCGTTGTGCCGTATCCTGGACAGGTGTAGCACGATGGTCATCTGTAAAAAAGAGGAACTTAGGTGAAAAAGTTGTCGTGCAAAAAGGTGGTTTTTTAAAGAGACCATGTATAACTAGAAATGAGTAGAAATTGCCACTTGTCAGCGCACGTTGAGCCCCTTGTATTTGTAATAGGGGTGTGGCCATCAATCCGGTATAAATTACATATAGCAGCGCCGGACTCGTCTAACCGCATCCGTGGTCTTGACGACCTATCAAATACTTTAGTTGGCGAGGTCGTTTTTAGTGTGCGGCTGCCAAGGCAGTCGCATTCTCTTCGGCGCGCAAGGATCGCTTAATACTTCCGTTCACTGTAATGATGCCGCGTGGACCGGGCATCTTGAGTGTCAGGGAAGCGTAATGTGGTATTGCATTAAAGCGAGCAAAAGCTTCGCGTCCAAGTAGTGCTTGATAACCGCATTGGAACGGTGCAATGTGGAAGGTTAAATGTTCGGTACGGGAGTTATCGGGGAAGCCGAATATAACCTTTAGTAGCAGGGAGCCCGTGCAGTGAGCCCCTGGGCCTGGCATTACTCCTTTAAAGGTAGTGTTGCTATGGCAAGTTTTCGTTGGGTCTATCCCCATTTCGCGGATTGTATCCTGGTATATCAGGTTTAAACTGCTGCCATCGTCCATCAGGACTCGTGCAAAGTGGTATCCATCAATTATTGGGTCTAATACCAGGGGAGCCCATCCTGCCCGCCGGATACTTGCTGAGTAATCACGATGGTCGAAAGTGACCGGTTGAGACGACCAGTGGCAGGGTTTTGCGGTGATAGGCCCTTGGGCATATTTATCTGGGAGGGCTGCTTTGCTTCCCTTGATTACGTGTAATACGTTGACTGTTTTGACTTCTGATGGAAACTTCTTTTGTTCCCCACCATCTTGCTTGAGAGGCTCATCCTCATCTTCGCTTGGTGTATCCTCCCCCTTGTGTACGGCGTTGAACTTGCCGGACTGCTTGAAGACCCAACATTCTCTGTGGGTATGATTAGCGGGTTTACCAGGGTTGCTATGGATCTGACATACTTGGTCCAGAATTTTGTTTAGGCTGGACAGTTCATCTTTGGCGCCTTTAGAGGGCGGCTTTTGCTGACCTGGCCGAGAGCTTCGGACTCCGGCGTATACCGCCGTGCTCTTCGGGCTGTCTTCTTTATTCCGACATTTATTATTTTTGTTGCGTTGTGATTTCCTGTTTTCATCTCTAACTTCGGATGTGCTTGGGTCGCTAGTGTTGCATCTGGCTAGCCAGCTTTCCTCACCCGCGCAAAAGCGGGTCATGAGGCTTATTAATGCTGCCATTGTTCTCGGCTTTTCTTGGCCGAGGTGTCTGGCAAGCCATTCGTCGCGGATGCTATGCTTAAAAGCTGCCAAGGCTTCGGCATCCGGGCAGTCGACTATTTGGTTCTTCTTAGTTAGGGACATGTTCCAAAGCTTTCGGGTTGACTCTCCGGGCTATTGAGTTATATGGCTCAAATCGTCCGCATATGGGGGTCGGACATAAGTCCCTTGAAAATTTGCCCGAAAAGCGTTTTCGAGCTCTTCCCAGCTTCCAATGGAGTTTTCGGGGAGTCTTTTAAGCCAGTGCCGAGCTGGCCCTTTGAGCTTGAGGGGTAAGTACTTGATGGCGTGGAGATCGTCTCCTCGAGCCATATGGATATGAAGGATATAGTCCTCAATCCAGACCCCAGGGTCTGTTGTTCCGTTGAATGACTCTATGTTTACGGGTTTGAATCCCTCTGGGAATTCATGGTCCAACACCTCATCGGTGAAACATAGGGGGTGTGCGGCAACCCTGTACCTGGGTGTACCGCATTATTCTGATGCTTGTTGTGTTGCATCATATGCTGGGGCGCGCTTGCGTGGTCCACAGATGGATCTGGTTACGCCGTCCTTTTGGTGCGAGCCCTCGTGTGGATCGCTTATTGGCTTGTGAGTGGAGTTGTTTGCTGCTCCATGTTGGTCGTGAGGTCGTCTATCCGGCCAGGTGGCCATTTTGATTTTTGGTTGTGGGGGATCTAGGGCCTCCTCATCGAATTCGGGTAGCAACTTCCGCTTCGGGTAGCTCTTGGTGGGGCGATTACCACCATACTTCGCTGCTGTGTTGAGTACTTTACTCCATCTGATTTGGAGTGTGTCCTGCGCAGCCTTGAGCCTTTGCTTCTGCTTTTTCAGACCCCTCGCGGTGGCAACAAGCCTTTAACGGGCATTCTGATGCTCCAAGTGCCTGTCCGGTGTTATGTCATCCGGACTTTTATCTTTGACAGAATTGGTTTGTTCGGTTTGATTTTCCGTATTGCCGTGGTCCGGCAGTAGTTCGCCCTGCTCCAATGCTGGGTCTGTATGATCGTTATTTCTGCCGAGGCGGGATTTGGGGCGGCGCTTACGCCGCCGCTTTGACTGCTTATCGAGGGGACAAGCCTTCGTTGCGTCCTTCCGTTCCTCGTCGTCGTCTTCTTTTGGTGTGTCCACCATGTATACGTCATATGATGAGGTGGACGTCCAGCGCTGTCACACCCTAGCTAGTTCAAGCATTAGAGTGTGCATCATGTTTAATTTTCTCTTAAATTTGAAATGGGGACGACAGAACCCCCAGCACCCCCCTGGAACAACTAGGGTTTACTAAAAACTTTTTCAATGAACCTGAAATGCCCTTCTAAAAATCCCACCCTTTTTGTTTTGGGTTAAAACCTTTGACAAAAATGGTGCATATTTTTCTAGGACATCTAAGGTCATTGGATTAATCCTTATAGTATTTGCATTTGGGCATTTAAATGCTATAAAATATTTTAAATGCTCAAATAATCATAAACTAAAATGTTTGTTGTTGGATATATTCTAAGCAGTAGCCATGATTAATTTTATGATTTATGGTAATGCCCTGGCATTTTTAATAAAGCCCTGAAGTTACAGAAATAATAGAATAAAAAAACAGAAAAGGAGAGAAAGAACAGGGACTTACCTGGCACAGCCCACCAGCCCACCCGGCTCGTCCCAGTCCACTGGCTCTTGCCAGTCATCCTCCTCCTCTCGCTAGGAGGACGAGAAGCGCGTGGCCGGCGCCCGCGGCCACACGCCGGCCACCTCCTGCTTCCGTAGCTGCCCTGGAGGCGTCTACGAGTGCCATGCCGACCCCCACGTCCCCCTCTCCTTCTCCCCACTCTCCCCGTGGCCTCTCCCCTCTCTGGCTCTCTCCCCATCTCCCTGCTGAGCGCAGCCGTCGCCGCCGACAAGCTCCACCGCAACCACCGCCGTCCATTCGTTGCCTCGCCGTGCCAAGAAGCTCCGCCGTCGTCCACTGCTTCGCCTCGACCCATCCCCGAGCGCCCGCTCGCCCCGGAGACGCTGCACCGAGCTCGTCTTCAACCTCGGTCCCCGGAGATCCCCCCTCGCCGCCCCGCTCGCTCCAGCCTTCCCCGAGCTCGCTGTTCGCTCCCCTGCAACCGCTGTGAGCTCCGCCACCGTTTCCCCCTCTCCCCGCGCTAGTCCGCGTCCTCTAACCACCACGGCCATCGAAGCCGAAGCTCGCCGCCGCCACCGCACGTCGCCGTCGTGGCCACAGCCACGTTGGGTCACAACCGAGCACGCCTTCGTCTTCCACGCACTCGCAGGAGCCCGTAGCACCTCTGCACGCCCCTCGCCGTGCCTGCTAACGACTAGTTCAACCTCACCCGAGCTCTGGCCGCCGCCAGGTCGACGCCGGCGACGTTTCCAGCCACCCCAGCTCCGGCTACTGCCACCACCCGACGCGGCTCACTCCCCGCAAACGTAGATGGTCTTCGCCGTCCTTTTGGTCGCCGGAGTACAAAACCCGAGCCCTCCGCCGCGTCTGGCCTCGCCGGCGGCTAGACGCCGGCGAGTTTGACTCTGTTTGACCCCGTGTGGGCCTAGGTTGACTCCCCTCCTGAGTCTATGATAGGTGGGGCCGGCCTGCTAATTAGTTTAGGATTAGTTTTAACTAAATTTAATTAGTTTAGTCACTGACATGTGGGCCCAGGTCCCACTGATAGTTAATTAGCACTAACATAATTATGTTAATTAGTTGAGACGCTGACAGACAGGGCCCACCAGTCAGGTTTGACCTGGTCGACCCAGTTGACCCACTGACATCACACCTATGTCATGCTGACGCATTAATTCAATTACTGGAATTATTCTTATATAGGAAATTCCAGAAAATAGCCAAAACTTCTAAAAATTATAGAAATTCAACCATAGCTCCAAATCAAACAAGTTATATATGAAAAATGATTAGAAAAATTCAATCTATCCATCTGTAATGGTTTCATGCATGACAAAACAAGTTAACCTTGCTGTTTAAGCAGAATAAGATAATGCACTAATAAGGCTATATTAAATGAGCTAACATTTGAATCTTTGATTCAAATGAGTTCATCCCCTTCTGTTTTAGCTTGCATTAGGCCAAGACACATTCATCTTGGCATGTCATAGCATGCATCATATTGTTGCATATTGTCATGTGTTGATTATGTTCGGTGTGCCTTTCGTGGTAGGTTCTGCCTCCGAGGATAACCCCGAGTATCCGTCTGAAGGGCAGTACCCTACTACCACTACATCAGGCAAGCAACCATTGATCATTCTGATACAAACCCATGTTCTCGCTTCTGCTCTTGTTTACTGCATTAAGACAACGCGATTCAAACTGTTGTGTGCTACGGTAGTTGAACCCTTATCCTCTGCATGACCTGTCATTGCCACAGTAACTAGATGAAACCCACTAGCATGTGTAGGAGTTGATTGAGCCATGTATGTGTTTCCTACCTTGCTATGCCTGCTATGCTTAGAGTTGTGTCAGGTCTGGTCCATCTGGGTGATGGGCTAGAGTGAAATGGTTATATCGGTAATGTGAGGGATGTGATGAACATGATTTGGTAAAGGTATCGATGAGAGGCCGTGTAGGAGTACATGGTGGGTTGTTTCATTGAGGCCGTCCATAAGAACTGAGACCTGTATGTGTGATTTAAGATGCAGTTACTACCATACATTGGGCCCGAAACCAATGGACCCTCTCGGCTTCTTATTCACCCTAGTACTCTGTCCAGGAGTTGCAAATAGTTTCTGGTGTTTGTAGGTTATGTGCTGGCGGCCGTGCGTAGCGCTGACCCTAGGGGTGGGCTATGTTGTAGTAGATACACCGTGGCACGGTGTACCGAGTCACCCGTTTGGTGTCTCGGGAACCCTGTTCACATCGTTCGGGGCCGTATGTGGAAACCTCGGCCGGACTCCCTGTGGATGGAACCTGGATAGGCGATACACCTGGACTAGAGACTTGAGTGTTTAGGTAGGCCGTGGCCGACACCCTCGTTGGGCTTCCGCTTGAAGGTTGCCGAGTACATGTCGTGTAAACGGCGGTAAGTGGTGAAAGCGTGTATGAAGAAGTACACACCTGCAGGGTATAAAACTATTCGAATAGCCGCGTCCGTGGTAAAGGACTACTTGGTTGCCTATACAGTTCATAGACAAGTTAATGGATACTACTAAAAGACTCAAGATAAGTGTGAGTACCGAGGATGGCCCTCTCGTAGGATGTCGAGGGAGGATCCCCGGTGGAGTATTGTGTTGGTGAGTAGTGGACTCATGTGCGAAAACTATTTTTACTAGTGGAGTTCCGTAGGATAGTTTAGCCAAAAGTCAAAGCTGGCTTGCTGCAATAATCCCACCACCTTCTTGAGAATGAGCATGTATAGTAGGATCTGATGTAAGACTTGCTGAGTACCTTTGTACTCATGTTTGCTTAATTACTCGTTTCAGACGACAACACCGCCCCCTCCGATGGGTTTTATGTACACCTTGA
The DNA here is from genome assembly GCF_003073215.2 of Triticum urartu. Taxonomy (NCBI): domain Eukaryota; kingdom Viridiplantae; phylum Streptophyta; class Magnoliopsida; order Poales; family Poaceae; genus Triticum; species Triticum urartu. Next base: position 682,041,137 of record NC_053023.1, on the reverse strand, counting down.
TGTCGACGAGTGACTAGCCACCCAGGTGGTGATCCTGGCCATGGAGGGCCCTATGTAGATAGACAGGCTTCGAAAGCCTTCTTGCTTTCTAGTGTCTGTACTCAGACTATTTACTTCCGCATGTGCTTGTATGATTGTATGACTTGAGTGTCGGGTCATGTGACCCCTACCTGTATGAACATGTTATGTATGGCTCTCTAGAGCCTTTAAATAAAGTACTTGAGTTGTAGAGTTTTGTTGTGATGCCATGTTGTATGTACTCATATCGGGCATATTGTGTGTATGATTGAAATGCTTGGTATGAGTGGGATCCGACAATCTAGTTGTTTATCCTTGGTAGCCTTTCTTATGGGGAAATGTAGTCTAGTGTTCCTCGAGCCATAGTAGTCTGCTACAGCCCGGTTCATCGGAGCCCTGCTAGCCCGGCACTACTGCTCAGGACACTTGACTAGCCGGCATGTGTTTCACTTCGTTCCTATGTCTGTCCCTTCGGGGAAATGTCATGCAGTGACATACGGAGTCCTGCCTAGCCTGCTACAGCCCGGGTTCCCCGGAGTCCTGTTAGCCCAGTGCTACAGCCCGGATTCACTCGCTGATGACCGACATGCTCGATGTGTTTCATGTATGCATGTCTCCATAGGTCTGCGCCGCTTTGGGTTCACGACTAGCCATGTCGGCCCGGATTCTCTGTCATATGGATGCTAGCGACACTATCATATACGTGAGCCAAAAGGCGCAAACGGTCCCGGGCCATGGTAAAGCGACACCCGTGGGGATACCATGCGTGAAGCCGCAATGTGATATGAGGTGTTACCGGCTAGATCGATGTGACTTAGAATCGGGGTCCTGACAAGCGCCCTGTGGGCAGTGGTTCCTCTTCGCCTCTCGCATCGTCGTCCATACTGTCGATGTCTTCAGAGTCGAAGTCGAGCATGTCGGTTAAATCATCGACAGTGGCTACGAAGTGGGTGGTGGGTGGGCGTCGAATTTCTCTGTCGTTCGTATCCCAATCCTGTTGGCCATAGTCCGGCTAGGGCTCTCCTGACAAAGAGAGATACCTTAGTGAATTCAGAATGTCGCCGAAGGGCGAGTGCTGAAAGATATCCGCGGCGGTGAACGGCGCCCAATCGGATTCGATTGGCAGGGGCGCGGACGGTTCAGAGTCCAGAAAAGAGTCCGGCACCTTGGAGTCATGGGCTTCGCAGAGGATTAGGCTGGTGTTCGGCTAGATCGCCATTGAAACTGCAGCCCCTGAGGCGGTGTCTAGCCACCCGTCCTCGGTTCGCGCAGTTGGCTCCGAGTTAAGGGTCGGAGCTGATGCGGGCGCGGTCTCTGGGGTACTGTTTGGCGGCAGAGCTAGGTCGTACCCGTCGTGACAGTGCGGCGCGCCCGGTTGTGGCTCGAATCCGTCGAAGATCAAGTCTCCGCGGATGTTGGCCATGTAGTTCAAACTTCCAAATCTGACCTGATGGCCAGGGGCGTAGCTTTCAATCTGCTCTAGATGGCCAAGCGAATTAGCCCGCAGTGCAAAGCCGCCGAATACGAAGATCTATCCGGGGAGAAAAGTCTCGCCCTGGACCGCATCGCTATCGATGATAGTAGGAGCCATCAAGCCTAACAGCGACGACACAGAGGAACTCTCAATGAAAGCACCAATGTCGGTGTCAAAACCGGCGGATCTCGGGTAGGGGGTCCCGAACTGTGCGTCTAGGCCGGATGGTAACAGGAGGCAGGGGACAAAAATTTTTACCCAGGTTCGGGCCCTCTTGATGGAGGTAAAACCCTACGTCCTGCTTGATTGATATTGATGATATGGGTAGTACAAGAGTAGATCTACCACGAGATCAGAGAGGCTAAACCCTAGAAGCTAGCCTATGGTATGATTGTATGTTGTGGTTGTTGTCCTACGGACTAAAACCCTCCGGTTTATATAGACACCGGAGAGGGTTAGGGTTACACAAGGTCGGTTACAAAGGAGGAGATATCCATATCCGTATTGCCTAGCTTGCCTTCCACGCCAAGTAGAGTCCCATCCGGACACGAGACGAAGTCTTCAATCTTGTATCTTCATAGTCCAACAGTCCGGCCAAAGGATATAGTCCGGCTGTCCGGAGACCCCCTAATCCAGGACTCCCTCAGAGAACTACTCCCTCCTCGTCATGGAGAGCGCCGGGATGATGAAGATGGCCACTGGAGAGGGATTCCCCCCTTCGGCATGGTGCCGGAACGGGTCTAGATTGGTTTTTGGTGGCTACGGAGGCTTCTGGCGGCGGAACTCCCCATCAAGGTTTCTCTCTAGAAGTTTCTGTATATATAAGAGGTTTTGGCGTCGAGAACAAGTCATGGGGGTCTCTGGGCTATCCATGAGGCAGGGAGGCACGCCCAGGGGGTGGGCGCGCCCCCCACCCTCATGGGCAGCCCGAGACTCTTCTAGCCTAATTATTTTACTTCATGGCCTTCTTCTGGTCCAAAAATAAGCTCCGTCAAGTTTCAGGTCAATTGGACTCCGTTTGGTTTTCCTTTTCTATGATACTCAAAAACAAGGAAAAAAACAGAAACTGGCACTAGGCTCTAGGTTAATAGGTTAGTCCCAAAAATCATATAAAATAGCATATAAATGCATATAAAACATCCTAGATGGATAATATAATAGCATGGAACAATCAAAAATTATAGATACGTTGGAGACGTATCAAGTGCCAAGGAAGTAGATAAGTTTTGTCAGCACGACGGCATGGTGACGGTGATGGTGAAGTGATCCGCACAGGGCTTCGCCTAAGCACTATGAAGATATGACCAGAGGCGTAAACTGTGGAGGGGGGCGCCACACACGGCTAACTATTGTTGGTGTGTGTTCTAGCGGTGCCCCCCCACATATATATAGGTTGGAGGGGAGGAGAGGCAGCCAAGGGGGCGCCCCAAGTAGGAGGAATCCTACTTGGGGTCCTCCCCAATTCGCCCCCCCCCTTCCTTATTAACTGGAGGGGAATGGAAAGAGAGGGGGGAGGAATGGGGAGGTCGAACCCTCCCCTTCCCTTTTCCCTTCCCATCTTTCCTTCTCCTCCTATTTCGGCCTATATGAGGGCGCACCAGCCCCTTGTGGGCTAGTCTGTCACTCTCTTGGCCCATAAGGCCCATATATTTGCCGAGGGTGCCCCGAACCCCTTCCGGGTGACCCGATATGTACCTGATACCCTCCAAAACACTTAGGTGTTCGAATACTACCGTCCTATATATCAATCTTTACCTATCGACCATTTTGAGACTCCTTGTCATGTCCATGATCTCATACGGGACTCCGAACAACATTCGGTCACCAAATCACATAACTCATATAATACTAAATCGTCATCGAACGTTAAGCGCGCGGACCCTATGGGTTCGAGAACTATGTAGACATGACCGAGGCACCTCTCTGGTCAATAACCAATAGCAGAACCTGGATGGTCATATTGGCTCCTACATATTCTACGAAGATCTTTATCGGTCAAACCGTTATGATAACATACGTTATTCCCTTTGTCATTGGTATGTTACTTGCCCGAGATTCGATCATCGGTATCCACATACCTAGTTCAATCTCATTCCCGGCAAGTTTCTTTACTTGTTCCATAATACATCATCCTGTAACTAACTCATTAGTTACTTTGCTTGCAAGGCTTCTTATGATCTGTATTACCGAGAGGGCCCAGAGATACCTCTCCGATACTCGGAGTGACAAATCCAAATATCGACTTATGCCAACCCAACAAACACCTTCGAAGAAACCTGTAGAGCATCTTTATAATCACCCAGTTACGTTGTGACGTTTGATAGCACACAATGTATTCCTTCGGTATCTGGGAGTTGCATAATCTCATAGTCGAAGGAAGATGTATTTGTCATGAAGAAAGCAATATCAATAAAATTGAACGATCAATATGCTAAACTAACGGATGGGTCTTGTCCATCACATCATTCTCCTAATGATGTGATCTCGTTCATCAAATGACAACAGATGTCTATGATTAACGAGCTAGTCTAGTAGAGGCTTACTAGGGACACGATGTTTTGTTTATGTATCCACACATGTATCAAGTTCCAGTTAATAAAATTCTAGCACGAATAATAAACATTTATCATGATATAAGCAAATATAAAATAACCACTTTATTATTGCCTCGAGGGCATATTTCCTTCAATATTTGCCTCCGAGATCTATTTTTATTCGCTTTTATTTTCAGATCTATTAATCCAAAAACCCAAAATACCTTGTTGCAATTGTTTGTTATTTATTTTATCTCGCGTTCCCACGAGATCTATTTATCCAATCTCCTACAACTTTATCTATCTTTTTACACGGGAGGGATTGACAACCCCTCTTACACGTCGGGTTGCAAGTATTTGTTCTTTGTGTGCAGGTACCGTTTACATAGTGTTGTGTGGTTCTCCTACTGGTTCGATAACCTTGGTCTCATCACTGAGGAAAATACCTACCGTAGCTGTGTTGCATCATCCCTTCCTCTTTGGGGAAATATCGACGTAGTTCAAGCCGCATCAGGCTTCTACATCAACCTTGCTGCCCTACCAATGATGTGTGAGTAGTTCACCACAGACCTTCGGGTCCATAGCTAGTAGCTAGATGGCTTCTTCTCTCTCTTCGATCTTCAATACAATGTTCTCATCTATCTTCTTGGAGTTCTATTTGATGTAATCTTCTTTTGTGATGTGCTTGTTGGGATCCGACTAATTGTGGGTTTATGATCATATTATTCATGGAAAGTAATTGAGTCTTTTTTGAACTTTATTATGCATGATTATGATAGCTTTGTATTTCTCTCTGATCTATCTGTTTGGTTTGGCCAATTAGATTGATTTATCTTCAGTGTAAGAGGTTCTTTGTAATGGGTTCAATCTTGCGGTGTCTTCACCTCGTGATAGAAGGGGTAGCGAGGCACATATTTGTATTATTGTCATCTATACCTACTAATAAAGTAAGGTGGGTTTCTCCAATTTTTTCATCCGTTCACCCATATTATTGATACTTTTACTATCCGAGGTGGTATTATTATTTGTCGTGAGCCCCATCAGATTATTCATCGCTCACACGGGCCTCAACCCACACAAAAGTCAGATTCGTAAGGCTCCCACATCGCTCACATGGGCCTCAGCCCACCAAAAAAACTCCAGTTCAAAGTTGAGAAAAAATTAATTACCAATGGTAGGATTTGATCTCAAGACCTCGCTATCATGAAAGCGCTGCGGCTACCAACTGGGCCAGCCACACGTTCCTAATTTATCGTGTGTTCCCTACATAATAGACGCTTTCGGTTGAACTGGTAACGTTATTGGGCCTCCATTGGCCTCAGACAAAAAAAGTTGACCAATGTCCTAGCCTCTTACCGTCTATTGTGTTAGAATAGAGTGTTAGTTGATAACTAATAGTCCCACCTCGATATTTTTCATAAAATCTCACCAATTTATATATGTTAATGGCTTTTTTGAGAATAAGCAAGGCACCTTGAATTTAATAAGGTGGATCAAAATTGATCCGTCGAGAAAAGGAAGGATATTATATTGAAAAGGAGCGGAAATCCACGTGCTGACAAAATAGAAGGAAGGAAATTGATCCATGGGAAAAAGGAAGGATATCATATTGAAAAGGAATGGAAATCAACCTGCTTCCAAATAAGAAGGAAGAAAATTGATACATGGAAGAAATGAAGGAAAGAAATTGAATCGGACGCATGGAAATTAAATACATATGCTGCTATATAGTATATAAGAAGGAAGGAAATTGACTAATACATGGAAACCTTCGAGATCGAATTGAGCGAAGTATGGAAACTGCCCAATATGATTCTGAAGGAAGAAAACTATATTGAAAATCCACGTGAGATTTGTATAACCGTGTCATTATTTTGGAAAATACCCAGAATATTCCACAAAATCGATAACAATTAATTTCCTAGACCACAAGCCTTTGATTTATTTTTTAGAAAGTGAGATAACATTTGCATTGAAAATCTAGCGTACACAATATCAAGGGCAAATACCCACAATATTCTGCCAAGTACGCACGCTAATTTCCTAGACCACAGGCCATTGATTATTAATTTTAGAAAGTGGGATAACATTTGCATTCAAAATCTAGCATACACGCTAGCCACAATATCATGGCACTTTTTTGTAAAATATAATAAAGGGACTGGGTTTATTGTGTAGTCATAAAGGTCACGTGAAGTCATTTTGTGCAATAGCTGAAACTGGATTTATTTGTAGTCAGAAAGATTATGAGGGCTAGGCAACGAATAATATGATGAAAGATGCCTCTATTTTTTATTTCCCCTCTTTTCATTGTTACGAGCGAGTACCTCGTGGAGGGCGGCACTCATGTCTAGCTTAGTTAGACTAATTTTTATGTTTTAGATACCTCTTTGTGCTAGCGCAATTGAATGATAGTGAGTCGTGTGATGTCCAATCTCATTGTCTTAAGGTTTAAGATTGAACCACGTTCAAACATGTCCTAATTAGGCATACACCGTGATCACTGTCGGAGGGACGGGAAGGATATTAAGCGATGATACATGTGGGACACTGTTCAAATGTAGGACATGCACCTACTAGGATGTGCTTTGGAGCCATACTTGTTGTGCTAGGTCTGTATGATGTTAGTTTTACCCCGTTGCAACGCACGGGCATATGTGCTAGTTAAGGATAAAACGAGGTTTATTCATATTGCTTGAGTTTACTTTGTCTACATCATGCCATCTTGCTTAAAGCGTTACTCTATTTGTCTTGAATTTTTGAAAGTTGAATGAGAGGAAATAAAAGGACTTTCCCAAACTTTCAATCTTGCATGTGGGGTCCCTTGAATCCAAATTCATTTCAAACACAAAACCCTGCAGTTAAGATGAAATGACTTCTTCCATAGAAATGAAATAGGGTTTGAAAAGATTTGAATTCCATTTAAAAATATTTCAATTTCAGAAGAAAAAAATACAACACAAGGATTTTCATGAGAGAAGATAAAATGACTTCTTCAAATAATAAGAAAGATAGTTGGAAGTTTAAAAGGAACAACTTGAAAGTCCCTTGAAGTCTTTTTGAAATTTCCTTTTCAATTTAGTTAAAATTGAATTTCAAATTTAAATTATCTGAAGCTTATTCAAAATGAGAGAAGGAATATGACCCTTCAAAATATTCAGCGGCATTTGAAATATATTAGGCCAAGGAAAAACAGAAAAGAATTTACAAATGGTTTGGAATTCAAATTCAAACTCATTTGAAGTTTTTATCCAAATTATTTTTATCCTAAAAATAAATATATGGAAATAAGGGTAAAATGACTCCCTTAAATGAAAAATTAGGAGAAAATAAACTTGAAATCATTTTGGTATTTCAAAAATGATTTTTATTTATTTTTATTACTACAATGGCATTGTTTGAATTTTTAGAAATTATAGGTACTTTACTTTGCTCTCTAAATTAGTTCATCTTTTCCCTTGTCTTTTTCGGAACATTTTGATATATTATATGTCTATATAATGTATTTTTCTTTCATGTTCTTTTCTGTGTGTTTAAAAACAAAATTTTCGAAGCCCACTAAGACCTATAGTGCGAGGCCGGCCCAGTTTCTCTCCCGCGGAGCGAATCGCTTTAGGATCGGGTAGCCGATGCTCTTCCTTCCGATCGCTGCCACTAACACACGGATCCCACCGACCGCTCGATCCCCACCCACCTTCTTCTTCTTCCTCCTTCCTTCCATGCACGCGTGCGCGAACGACAGTGCACCCGAATCGAATCCTGATCGAGATTCGATCATATCATCGCCCCTGCTCCAAGCCAACATGTCCTATAAAAAGGGTAGCTCCTCTGCAGCATTTCGCCCATGGACGCCAACCCTCGCATCGCCTCTCTCCGTCATCGCCATACCACCACCATCCACCACTGCTGAAACCCTAACCTACTCAATCCTAGGGCCCTAGTCCACACCTCGACCCCCTTCTCCACCCACAACCTCACCACACTCTCACGCACGGCCCAGACACAGAGGTTCGTGCCCACACCCCACCGAAGCACACACACGGTGCTCGACCGCGCCGCGACTAGCAGAGACCTCCGACTACTCTGTTCACTCGTCGCATTCATCTCCAACCTCACCTTCAACCACCAGATGAGCTGTCGTGGACTTCTCCATCGAATGGACACCCCTATCGTCGCTGGAGACCACTGGAGCCTCGCCATCGACGACCTCCCTTCCTCGGCCGACGTCTTTCCCCGCGGTGAGCCTCAGCATGCTTTCTCCACCGTCCGATCTCAACCGACGACGTAGATTAAGACGTAGTGTAACATTTCTGTTTAATATAAGTGGACCAGCCGGTTTCTTTGATTTTTTTTAGTTTAGCAAGCAAATTTCTTATTTATCGGTTGCCCATTGGTAGTCACCTGCCGCTCGCTAGCGCGCCCAACCATATTGAGCCACATGTAGGTTACCCGAGACTTAGTAGTTTTCTTTGTTATGCTTTCTTTTTCTTTTACAATTTTTTTCCTGTTTTTAAAATTCTTTATATCTTTTATTGTTTTAATTGTTTTTGGTTCATTCTTTTTTGTAGCGACCAGACCTCAAACGGTCCAATCTCTGTGCTCAGGTGTCATCCCTGGATCAGTAATGCTGACACCACACAGTACGTGAAGGATTTATAACAGAGTAGCAATCACACACTTATTACATCGAGAGTCTCAAAAGAGAACTTATTACAATAAATATGGCTTAAGGCCATCTAATAACGATAACAGCGGAAGGCTTGGAAGATAAGTGAGTCCATCAACTCCAACGGCATCACTGAGTATAGAACCACGACCTAAAGGCACCTTAATCGTCGTCTGAAAGTCTGCAACATTAACGTTGCAGCCCGAAACGGGTCAGCACATGGAATATGCTGGCAATGTGACACATAGATAAATGATAAAACAATAAGGCTACTCTATATGCATATTTGGCTGGTGGAAAGCTCTATGGTTATAGTTTTGCGTAAAGACAATTTTCCCTACTGTAAAGGAATAAATTTTATTTAACTATCATGGTGGTTGTTAAACATTGAGAATGGTTGACAGCATTCTCAATCCCAATTAAGCATCATCATTAAGACAAAACCCCACAATATTAATTTAGAGTAACATGATGAGATTAACATGATAATCCAGGTACTAGATACTCAAGATGTCCATAATCAGGGACACGGCTAACCATGATTAGTTTATACACTCTGCAGAGGTTTGCGCACTTTTCCCCACAAGACTCGATCTCCTCCGTTGGATTTTTCGCACTACATGGTGTTTGAGAAACGGATGACCGAGACATAGTCTTTCAGAAGCGCTAGCACCTTACGAACGGGTAGACCGTACCAACCTACATCCCCTACATCTGCTAGTCTACCACTGTAAGAGTTCGCATGACTTAGTCAACTATGCTAGAGCCCATAGTAGCTTGTGGCTGCACACGGAAGTTTCTAGTATGAATAATCTCATGATCCCTTTGAGCCTGGGTGGCGGTCCAAAAGAAAAACAGGTAATCGCTAGAATACCCAGGTGCCTCAATTCACCCAGATGTGTGTTAAAGTTGCCACCTTAAGTTGAACCATTAATTAACAATCTCACGTCTGTCATGAATACTCTCAAACCCAATCCACGTCTACGAGCATAGCATGGCAATATAAGCATAACGAAAAAGTAACTCCCAAAGGTTTGATAATAACAGGTAATAGGTACTACCTCAACTACTTCCCAAACCCACAATTTAATTAGATCCTAATCATGCAATGTGTGGGGATTGATCTAATGCAATAAAACTGGGTAATAGGAAGTATGATCAAAGTGTTACTTGCCTTGCTGATGATCCGTGAAACCTAGCGATTCGAAGTAGCAAGTGGCGCACTCCGGGTACTCTATCGCAAACAAACAAGCATACAATAAGTACTCAACTAATGCGCAGGTAAAACTAAAATAATAGATCTAACCAGAAAGTTCAACTTATGAACTCCGGTTGGCAAAAAGAATCGAATCGAACGAAGCAACGAAAGACAAACGACAAAAGAAATAAGTTTCATTTACTATTCTGGATCTAGGGCAATTTTACAGTGTCAAAAACTTGTTTGAGTTGGTTAAACGGAAAGAGGGTTTCGAGACAAAACTCCAGTCGGTTGAATTGCCTGATTCCGACAAACGAGCGAAAAATTAAACTAAAACGAACATCGGATCAGAAATCGCGATCAGAAAAATTGCGGATTTAATCCGAGAAAAAGAAAAACGACGAACAGGTTAACGAATGAACGTTCGTTAACAGGAACTAAACGAAAAACGCGTTCGTTAAAATGAACGGACGAGCGAACGCTCGCTAAATAAATAAACCGGAGAAAAACTGATCTATTTTAAAAAACGAAAACTAGGGATTTTTTTTAAAAAATGAAACAGCTTTTTCTCAAAAACTGGGTGGCGGCTACCTCGGCGGCGGCGCTCTGGCGAGACTCTGGTAGGGCGGCGGGCGGCGGCTCTGGGCGGCGGCTCCGGGCGGCGTGCAGCGGCGGCAGGCGGCGCGGGCGGCGTGCGGCGCCGGCGCTGGGGGCGTGCGGCGACAGCGGCGGTGTGGGCTGCAGGGGGGCGGAGGCGGTTATAAAGGGGGCGGGGACAGGCGACTTGGGGGAGGGGTCGGCCTCAGGAGGCGGAGTCCTCCCCGGACTCGGGCGGCGGCGGCGCTAGTCGGGACTCTATCTCGACCCGGCGAGAGGCGGCGGCGGCTGGCTGGGCCGGCCCGCTCGGCTGGGCCTTTGGCCCAGTCGGGCGCGGGGTCTCTTTTTTTTAAACAATTTTGCTGCGACTAAAAAATTCTAGAAAAATAAATAAAATCGTAAAAATGCCAAAACAAATTTTCTCCGTCTAAATAAAATATTTAGAACAGGATGAACATTTTTTTGGCTCTAAATGCAATTCTGAAAACGTGCAATTTTTCCTAAATTCAAATAAAATAGCAAATAAAACCAAAATAAAATCTTATTTGATTTTTTTATTAAACCTTCAATATTTCTTTATTTTGGGAAAGTCATTTTATCCCCTCTCTCATAATTTTCATAATAGAAACAATTGAAGATGAAATAAATTAAATCAAACGATCCTATTTTCAGAATTTGAGAAAACTCAAATATGAAAATAACGAAATCCCCAACTCTCTCCGAGGGTCCTTGAGTTGCGTAGAATTTCTAGGATCAACCAAAATGCAATGAAATATGTATGCAACGATGATCTAGTGTATAACATTCCAAATTGAAAATTTGGGGTGTTACAAACCTACCCCCCCCCCTTCAGATGAATCTCGCCCTCGAGATTCAGGTTGGCTAGAAAATAGGTGAGGGTGGTCCTTCAGCAAATCTTCCTCTCGTTCCCAGGTGGCTTCATCTTCCGTGTGGTGGCTCCACTGAACTTTGCAAAACTTGATAACCTTGCTGTGGGTGACTTGGCTGGCATGCTCAAGGATCTTGACTAGTTTCTCATCATAGGTCAAATCACTATCCAACTAAATCGCTTCCAGCGGCACTGTATCTCTCAGCGGTATATCAGCCATCTCTGTGTGGCACTTCTTCAACTGGGAAACGTGGAACACGTCGTGAACTCCTGACAATCCTTCGGGCAATTCGAACTTGTAGGCTACTTCTCCCATACGCTCCAAAACTTTGTATGGTCCTACAAAACGTGGCGCTAATTTTCCCTTAACTCCAAAGCGCTTAACTCCTCGAAGGGGAGATACTCGAAGGTAAACTCGGTCTCCGACTTCGTAAACTATCTCCTTGCGTTTAGAATCTGCGTAGCTCTTCTGCCTGGACTGGGCTACCTTGAGCCTATCGCGAATCAATTTTACTTTCTATTCAGACTCCTTAATCAGATCCGGCCCATACAACTGACGGTCTCCAACTTCATCCCATGACAATGGGGTCCTGCACCTCCTTCCATACAAGGCTTCTAAAGGGGCCATCTTCAAACTGGATTGATAACTATTGTTGTAAGAGAACTCTGCATACGGCAAATTCTTGTCCCAACTAGATCCGTAATCTAGCGCACAAGCTCTCAACATATCCTCCAAAATCTGATTGACTCTCTCGGTCTATCCATCTGTCTACGGATGAAAAGCTGTACTGAACTCCAGCCTGGTACCCAAGTTTCGTGCAACTGATTCCAGAACTTTGAGGTAAACTGGGTTCCTCTATCTGACACAATGCTCCTTGGAACTCCATGTACACATACGATCCTGGTCATGTATATCTTTGCCAACTTTGCACTGGTATAGGTAGTCTTTACTGTAATGAAATGAGCTACCTTTGTCAAACGATCGACTACAACCCAAATCGAATCATAGCCTGAACGAGTTCTGGGTAAACTCGTAATAAAATACATGCCTAACTTATCCCACTTCCATTCGGGTATCGGCAATGGCTGTAGCAATCCTGCTGGCTTCTGATGCTCTGCCTTTACTCTCTAACATACATCACAAACTGCTACATACTCCGCAATATCCTTCTTCATTCCGGTCCACCAGAAAATATCCTTCAAATCCAGATACATCTTGGTATTTCCTAGGTGAATCGAATAGGGTGAATCATGGGCCTCTTGCAGAATTAACTTCCTAATCTCCAAATCATTAGGCACATAAGCACGGTCTTCAAACCATAAGGTATCGTGCTCATCCTCACGAAATCCTTTAGCTTTTCCTTTGCTCATTTTCTCCTTAATAGAGGCAATCTCCTTGTCAGTCTTCTGAGCTTCTCTGATCTTATCCATCAAAGTAGACTGAATCTCCATTGCTGCTACATAGCCTCTTGGAACTATTTCCAAACATAGCTCTCAAAGATTTTCGGCTAACTCCCTTGGTAAATCTCTCATCATTAATGTGTTGACATGACTTTTATGGCTCAACACGTCAGCTACTACGTTAGCCTTTTCGGGGTGATAATGCAATCTCATGTCATAATCCTTGATGAGTTCCAACCATCTCCTTTGTCTGAGATTCAACTCCTTCTGCGTGAAGATATACCTCAAACTCTTGTGATCCGTGTACACCTCACAATGATTTCCAATCAGAAAATGTATCCAAGTCTTCAATGCATGCACTACTGCTGCTAACTCCAAATCATGCGTAGCATAATTCAACTCATGAGGTTTAAGCTGTCGTGATGCATATGAAACAACTCTTCCTTCCTACATAAGCACTGCTCCAAGTCCTCGACGTGAAGCGTCGCAATACACCTCATAATCCTTGGTCTGATCTGGTAAAATCAACACAGGTGATGTAACAAAACGTGTCTTCAACTCCTAGAAACTAGCCTCACATTCCTTGGTCCATATGAACTTTGTATCCTTCTTCAACAACTCCATCATAGGTTTTGCAATCTTCGAGAAATTTTCAATGAATCTCCGGTAGTATCCTGCAAGTCCAAGAAAACTCCGGATCTCTCCAACTGTTGTTGGGGCTTCCCAATTTGTCAAAGTGTCAACCTTGGTGGGATCTACTGCTATACCTTCTCCAGATATAACGTGTCCTAGAAATCCAACTTCCTTCAACCAAAACTCACATTTGCTAAACTTGGCATATAACTGATGTTCTCTGAGCTTTCCAAGTACCAAACATAAATGCTCCTTATGCTCCTCTTCGTTCTTCGAGTATACCAGGATATCATCGATGAACACTACAACAAACTTATCCAGAAACTCCATAAACACCTTGTTCATCATGTTCATAAAATATGCAGGGGCGTTAGTCAGACCAAATGACATAACGGTATACTCGTACAGCCCATACCTGGTGGTAAAAGCTGTCTTGGGTATATCCTGTTCTGGAATGTTCAACTGGTGGTACCCTGATCGCAGATCGATCTTGGAAAATACCTTAGCTCCTCGCAATCGATCAAACAGAACATTGATCATCGGTAGTGGGTACTTGTTCTTGATGGTTACTTCATTCAATCCTCGATAATCAACAACCATCCTTAACGATCCATCCTTCTTCTCCACTAGAAGTATTGGCGATCCCCAAGGCTAAGAACTTGGGCGAATATATCCTTTATCCAGTAACTCCTTAATCTGCTTATTAATCTCCACCAAATCCTTTGCGGGCATCCTATATGGTCTCTTAGATATTGGCCCTGTGCCTGGCAAAAGCTCAATCAAAAACTCAATATCTCTATCCGGTGGCATGCCTGGCAACTCTTCTGGAAATACATCAGGGAAATCTTTCACCACTGGTACTTCCTCCTGCACAACTCCTGTTAAGCAATTTACTTGAGTCCTTTTCGGCACATGCCGGGATACATACTTGATCCTTCTTCCTTCTGGCGTGGTAAGCAAAATTGACTTACTGGCACATTCAATATTCCCTTCATACTTTGATAACCAATCCATGCCTAATATGACTTCCAATCCTTGAGATTCCAATACTATTAGGTCTGAGGGAAATATGTAGTTACCAATCCTTAATGGTAACCGATCACACCATAGACTAGCCATATACTCTGCTCCAGGAGAGGTTACTAACATGGGTGATCTAAGGGCTTGGGTTGGCAGTTTATACTTATCCACAAATCCCCTTGATATGTATGAATGTGATGCACCAGTATCAAAAAGAACGAGTGCAGTAAATGACTTAACCAAAAACTTACCTATTACTGCATCGGGCTAGGCTTCAACTTCCTCCACATTTACGTGGTTCATCTGTCCCCTGTTGAAAGGGTTCTGCTTCTTCCCAGAGCTTCCATTGCCATTTTCATTCAGGGCTTTAGGACATTCATTGGCATAATGTCCAGTCTTCTGGCACTTAAAGCAAGTGACTTGGCTCAGGTCTCTCTTGGCTGGGGTTGATGGGTTTGTACGGTTCTAGCCGTTGCTTCCTCCATTCCCATTACCAGTCTTGGTGCCATTATGATTGTGTGAGCTACCTCCTCCATGGGTATGCTGAAAATGTCCTCCCGGTCTAGGGGTAAAATGTGGCTTCTGCTGAGCTCCAGAATTGTACTTCCCTTGTCCATACTTCCTCTTACGGTTCTCAATTTGCTGCTGCTTCCCTTCAATCATGAGAGCACGATCTACCAACTCCTGGTAGTTGTTGAAGGTTGCTACCGTCAACAGCATTCTCAACTCATCATTCAGTCATTCCAGAAACTTCTCCTGCTTAGCCGCATCCGTGGCAACGTCATCTGGGGCATAACGTGCTAGCTTACTAAAATCCTCCACCTACTGGCCAACTGTCCGTCCTCCTTGGCGCAAGTTGCGAAACTCTCACTTCTTCATGGCCATAGCTCCTGCTGAAACATGGGCAGTACAGAAAGCCTGCTGGAACTGGTCCCATGTGACAGTGTCGACAGGGAAAGTGGCTGTGAAATTCTCCCACCATGATCTTTCGGGTCCTTCAAGCTGATGTGCGGAAAACTTCACCTTTTCCGTATCTGTGCATCCTGCCATGGTCAACTCCCTTGCTGTCTTGTGGAGCCAATCATCTGCTACTATCGGCTCAGTGCTACTGGAAAACACCGGCGGATTCAGCCTAAGAAAACGGGCTAAGTGATCAACAGGTGATGGTGGTGGTGGTGGGTTGTTGTTGTTGTTCCCCTGATTCTGATTCTGGACTAGCAACTGCATCAATGTGTTCTGCTGCTGGATCAACTGAGTGAGCTCCGGTGGGAAGGTAAATCTGGGGTCACGTCTCGGAGGCATCTGAGGGTTTAGAAAAGATGAGATTTAAGAGTAGAGCGGGGTCTAGAGAGAAAACACTACCCATATGCTCATGAGGCAAAAGCAAACAATTCACTTCATTCAATCAAACAAGGGCATACAATCGATCTAACTATCGCAAAAGTGCTCGGACTACTATATTTACATGGTGGACTACTGCTACTGATGGGGTAGTCTACTAGAAATATTCTTCGGTTGCAGACTCCATGATATCTGCTCCAGCTTTATCAACATAGTCATCATCGCTATCATCTGGATCTGAGTCGGTGTCGTCGATGATGATGCAGTCTTCCGGGCGAATCTCCTTGGGTTCTTCGTCTTCTTCTACTGGTGTAGGGTCTCCCATGAATATTCCAATCTTCTTGATCAGATCGTCATTCTTCTCCACTAATACTTCGATTTCTTCTTCATAATCTTCACGTGTAGCCTTGAGTTCTTCCTCTAGTTCCTTGATCCTTGTCCTTGCCTTCTTCAGATCCATCATGTCGGCACACATCTGGTTCTCTTGGCGTTGAATGTGCTGGTTTAACTCCTGGATAAAAGCTGCAATTGATCTATCCTTCTTGGTGCTGATCATCTCCCATTGCTCATCTCGGCGCCCACAAATCTGGTAGATAGTATCCTTGAGATCATTGCGGTAAACTTCTCCAATGCGTCCCATGGCGATATGAGCTGGCATGCTCTTTCCTAGACTCCAGGTTGGTGCATCAAAGGAAAACTCGATGGGCTCAGTGACTGGCATGAACGTCCTTCCTGGAACTTGAACTTGAATCATCCAGCGCTCCTCTTCAGGTAAAGTGGCATTGTAGGTTCCGGTGAAGCTTGGTACTCCTATGTTCAGGTATCTAGTGACTTCCTTCAAGTGACGTCCAAAGGGTGTATCTTCATCCGGTTGCGTGAACTTGTTCCTTGCATCCGCCATCCTAAAAGAGTAGAAAAGATGAGGAGTCAGAATGAGAAGAGAGAGTAGTGATCTAGGGCTTTAGCTTAGTGGTCGTGTCCTACAGTTAGCGTGTGCTCTGATACCATCTTGTAGCGACCAGACCTCAAACGGTCCAATCTCTGTGCTCAGGTGTCATCCCTGGATCAGTAATGCTGACACCACACAGTACGTGAAGGATTTATAACAGAGTAGCAATCACACACTTATTACATCAAGAATCTCAAAAGAGAACTTATTACAATAAATATGGCTTAAGGCCATCTAATAACGATAACAGCGGAAGGCTTGGAAGATAAGTGAGTCCATCAACTCCAACGGCATCATTGAGTATAGAACCACGACCTAAAGGCACCTTAATCGTCGTCTGAAAAGTCTGCAACATTAACGTTGCAGCCCGAAACGGGTCAGCACATGGAATATGCTGGCAATGTAACACACAGATAAATGATAAAAGAATAAGGCTACTCTATATGCATATTTGGCTGGTGGAAAGCTCTATGGTTACAGTTTTGCGTAAAGCCAATTTTTCCCTACTGCAAAGGAATAAATTTTATTTAACTATCATGGTGGTTGTTAAACATTGAGAATGGTTGACAGCATTCTCAATCCCAATTAATCATCATCATTAAGACAAAACCCCACAATATTAATTTAGAGTAACATGATGAGATTCACATGATAATCCAGGTACTAGATACTCAAGATGTCCATAACCGGGGACACGGCTAACCATGATTAGTTTATACACTCTGCAGAGGTTTGCGCATTTTTCTCCACAAGACTCGATCTCCTCCGTTGGATTTCTCCCACTACATGGTGTTTGAGAAACGTATGACTGAGACATAGTCTTTCAGAAGCGCTAGCACCTTACGAACGGGTAGACCGTACCAACCTACATCCCCTACATCTGCTAGTCTACCACTGTAAGAGTTCGCACGACTTAGTCAACTATGCTAGAGCCCATAGTAGCTTGTGGCTGCACACGGAAGTTTCTAGTATGAATAATCTAATGATCCCTTTGAGCCTGGGTGGCGGTCCAAAAGAAAAACAGGCAATCGCTGGAATACCCAGGTGCCTCAATCCACCCAGATGTGTGTTAAAGTTTCCACCTTAAGTTGAACCATTAATTAAGAATCTCACGTCTGTCATGAATACTCTCAAACGCAATCCACGTCTACGAGCATAGCATCGCAATATAAGCATAACGAAAAAGTAACTCCCAAAGATTTGATAATAACAGGTAATAGGTACTACCTCAACTACTTCCCAAACCCACAATTTAATTAGATCCTAATCATGCAATATGTGGGAATTGATCTAATGCAATAAAACTGGGTAATAGGAAGTATGATCAAAGTGTTACTTGCCTTGCTGATGATCCGTGAAACCTAGCGTTTCGAAGTAGCAAGCGGCGCACTCTGGGTACTCTATCAAAAACAAACAAGCATATAATAAGTACTCAACTAATGCGCAGGTAAAACTCAAATAAGAGATCTAACCAGAAAGTTCAATTTAAGAACTCCGGTTGGCAAAAAGAATCGAATCGAACAAAGCAACGAAAGACAAACGGCAAAAGAAATAAGCTTCGTTTACTATTCTGGATCTAGGGCAATTTTTACAATGGAAAAAACTTGTTTGAGTTGGTTAAACGGAAAGAGGGTTTCGAGACAAAACTCCAGGCGCTTGAATCGCCTGATTCCGACAAACGAGCGAAAAGTTAAACTAAAACGAACATCGGATCAGAAATCACGATCAGAAAAATCGCGGATTTAATCCAAGAAAAAGAAAAACAACGAACAGGTTAACAAACGAACGTTCGTTAACAGGAACTAAACGAAAAAGGCGTTCGTTAAAACGAATGGACGAGCAAACGCTCGCTAAATAAATAAATGGGAGAAAAACCGATCTATTTTAAAAAACGAAAACTAGGGATTTAAAAAAAAGAAAACGACTTTCTCAAAAATCGGGCGGCGGCAACCTCGGCGGCGGCGCTACGGCGCGACTCCGGCAGGGCGGCGGGTGGCGCGAGGCGGCGGCTCCGGGCGGCGTGCAGCGGCGGCAAGCGGCGCAGGGCGGCGGCAGGCGGCGTGCGGCGGCGGCGCTGGGGGCGTGCGGCGGCGGTGCTGGGGGCGTGCGGCGGCGGCGGCGGTGTGGGCTGCAGGGGGGGCGGCGGCGGTTATAAAGGGGGCGGGGAGAGGCGACTTGGGGGAGGGGTCGGCCTCGGGAGGCGGAGTCCTCCCCGGACTCGGGCGGCGGCGGCGCTGGTCGGGACTCTGTCCCGACCCGGCGAGAGGCGGCGGCGGCGGCTGGCTGGGCTGGCCCGCTCGGCTGGGCCTTTGGGCCAGTCGGGCGCGGGGTCTCTCTTAAAAAAACAATTTCACTGCGACTAAAAAAATTCTAGAAAAATAAATAAAACCCTAAAAATGCTAAAAACAAATTTTCTCCGTCTAAATAAAATATTTAGAACAGGATGAACAATTTTTTGGCTCTAAATGCAATTTTGAAAACGTGCAATTTTTCCTAAATTCAAATAAAATAGCAAATAAAACCAAAATAAAATCTTATTTGATTTTTTTATTAAACCTTCAATATTTCTTTATTTTGGGAAAGTCATTTTATTCCCTGTATCATAATTTTCATAATAGAAACAATTTAAGATGAAATAAATAAAATTAAAAACGATCCTATTTTCAAAATTTGAGAAAACTCAAATATGAAAATAACGAAATCCCCAACTCTCTCCGAGGGTCCTTGAGTTGCGTAGAATTTCTAGGATCAACCAAAATGCAATGAAATATGATATGCAATGATGATCTACTGTATAACATTCCAAATTGAAAATTTGGAATGTTACATTTTTCCATTAGGTTGATAAAATTATAAAGTTTCTGTAGATGCAAAACTTTTTCATGTTTGAAGCTTTTTAATTTGAATTTGATGATTTTTGTTAAAATCACTAGATTGCTAATATCTTTTAAATAAAATAGGTATTTAATTAATTATTTTTTCTCCACTTTTCTAGTATTTTTATTTAACTAGTGAATTGATAAAAATTAGTGTAATTTAGATCTATTTAACTTAGAGTATAAAAACAGAACCTTTTATGCTAGTTTTTAGTGATAGAAAAATAGTTTTATTTTATTTTAAAGTAGTTATTTTTTCATTTAGTTTATTTTACTTAAACCTTCTTTTAGTTAATAAAAACAATGTTTTATTAATAATTAAACTTGTTTTAGTTCAATTCTTAGTGTTAAAACCTGTCCAGTTGATAACTTAGTAGGTTTTATTTTAGCTTTTGTAGTGTTTTCTTTTGCTAGGTAAAAACCTTAGTCAAAATTCTTTCTTTTAACTTAGTTGTTTTTGTAGTTTCTTTTCTGTTAGGTTATTAGTTTAGTATTTTTATTTGCTTTTAGGTTTTATTTACGACAAAAACTATTTTGTTGTTGAGTAGTTAAGTCATAGAGTTTTCTTTAGTAGTTTCTTTTGGATTTTTCCTTTGATTTTTATTTTTTTCTTATTGTTTTCTTTATTGCTTTTATTTCTTGATTGTTACTTTCCTTGCTAGAAATGCTTGTTAAATGCGAGTGCTTATATGAATGCAATGGTTGACTTACTATAGAATTCATCGGAGAGTGACGAATAGTTCTATCAAGTTATTTCTGAGAGCAATATAATCTTCATCAACTTTACCAGGCACATTCACTTTAACCATATGTTCATACCTATATTTTATTGCATTTTGTGTCCTCATTTTCGACAATTCCTCCAGTAGTTATATTGAATCTTATAGTGGGTTGAAGCATGAGGTAGGAACCCACACCCTTGTTACTAAGCCACGGGAACGTTATTTATTTTAATGCTACACTATAGTAAACGGGGTTTGGTATGAGTATTAGTGATTGGTGTGAGAAGGAGCACTCTATGTCAAAAGACGACTACTTCATGATGGCATGTTCAAGTCCTGCATCTTCCAGACCTCAAGACTTCAAGACTCGAGACAAGATTTCAATACACACTACTGGGTGGAATTGGTTCTGAGGCACCCTGGAGTACCTAGTGGATGTGTTGTGAGCTAGAGTAGGTCGGTGCTCATGCGGAAAGCTCCACCCAGACTCAAATAGACGGATGAATACTTCATGCCCGGTAGCTTACCTGTGCAGCCACAAGTCATTATGGGCTCTGGCTTGGTTTGATCATCGTAGTGACTCTGACTGGTCTAGTGCTGCGAGAGGTAGACGAATGGTAGAGTTGGATGGGCATTGCCGTTGTTCGGGAAACTCCTTGAAAGACCATGTTTTGGTCATCCTGTTCTCAAACACCTTGCAATGTGAGAACGTAAAAAGGAGGGATCTAATATTGTGGGTAAGTGCACAAAACTCTGGAGAGTAACATCTAATTGATTAGCCGTGTCCCTGGTTACAGACAATTTGAGCCTCTGGACTTGGATCTATCTCAGAACTCTCAAACGGGACTAATAATTAATTGTGGGCAACTTATAATTATGGGCTATGAGACATCGGTTGGCGGAACCATGTCATATTAGATAACTCTGTAGTGAAGGTTTCTTGACAATATTTTGTTATAGGGAAAAACCATCTTTTCTGCAAAAACATAGACATGGAGCCACAAAACCATATTGCACATAGAATAGTCTTTCATCTGTTTTCTATTGTGATCTTGCCAGTACATTCAATGTACTGACCTACATGGCTGCGACTTATCATGTTGCAGATATTTCCACGATGAGTAAGAGTTACGATATAGGGTTACAGTCTACACTCAACTTGTCATTGGCGTTGATGGGACTCCACACCCCTATTGATTTGTTCCCACTATGATAAAAATAATGTATAGTCTAGATCCACGGTATTTATTTTACAGGTCATGCTATGGTATTTCATTGAAGTACTGTGTGTGCTAGCATATTGGTCTAGGGATGGCACAAAAAGCACAGAGACTTGACTGTATTGGGTCGGGTCACTACATTGCGAGAGGGGGTAATCAGAAGAGGGTCGCTTGTTCAAGTAAAAACATCACCCTAGCACCGGTCCACCCACATATCAAATTATCAAAGTAGCGAACGTGAATCAACTAAACATGATGAATGTGACTAGACGAGAATTCACATGTGTCCTCGAGAACGCTTTGCTTACTATAAGAGAACTTTCTAGATTGTCCTTTGCTATAAAAAGGATTTGGGCCACCTTGCTGCACCTTGCTACTATTGTTACTTGTTACTTGTTACTTGTTACGAATTTCCTTCCTACAAAACTATGTGTTAACGCTACTTTCAGTATTCGCGGAGAATACCTTGCTGAAAATTGCTTATCATTTCCTTTTGCTCCTCATAGGGTTCGACACTCTTACTTATCGAAAGGACTATAATTGATCCCCTATACTTGTGGGTCATCAGGTACTTGTGCTTCAACGATGAGTTTTGGTCTTGGACCCAAGGTTAAAATATTCGTGGTGTCAAACCATTTGACTCTTACATAGGTGGCTTCGGTCAACATCCTCTCTTGGAGAGGTTTTAGTTCGCCTTTTCGCTCTTACTACCTTACTAGATTTCATAGGTCCTAGGTGTTTGTATTCTCCAAGTATTGGCGTTTATTATTAGCTTCTTGCAATCTTGGGGTATACATCACCATATTACAATGCTTTGATTCCACCCCAAGCCATCTCTTCCCATTAAACCGTCTATTTCCAATTGTACACAAGTTGTGTTCTTGGCATGGGTGGCTGTGACCGGGCGATACAACTAGTGGTCAAGGCAGTTCTACTGCTCTACACTCTCAGATGTAGCGTACCGGTTGTACAACCGATGGTGGTTCTACTGCTGAAACCCCAACATGTCATGTCGGCCGATACTACCAGGTGGTTACGCATGGTACTACCACTGCCTTCTCAGGCGACTGAAGTATCGCCTGTAACCCTAGGGTAGTACCAGGGAGAGTCTGTTTCACTACATTTAGAGGATCACTGTTGCATGTGGTTATTCCTCGGAGATCATTGTTGTGTTGATTGTATTGTTCCCCACGGATTATCTCATATATGCAATGCATTCCCTCAAATTCTAAGATATAGAGGAGATCTCAATAGTTTAAACATGCCATGTGCATTATATTCAAAAGGAAATCCTTCTATATGTCCATTCTAGGGCGATCAACTATCTATGTATCTTCGAATTTAAAATTCTCATTTTTTTAATTTTAACTTATTTATCCTCTCTTGAAGCTTTAACTTGTATAGTCATCAATCAACAAAAAGGCAGGAGATTCTAAGTGCATTAAGTGTCCCCTAAAGGGTTTTGGATGATTATTGACAAAAAATTAAGGGGAAGATATGTTTGTGAGTGTACTCAGGTGAAAGTCCCTATGGATTTAGTTTAACATGAGAGTTATGACCCCTAAATTTTATGGTGACAATGAATATCTTTGGAATGCCTGTTCGAGGAACAATCAAATTTTGTGGCAAATCAAGTTGTAGTGAAGATTTGATTCATAGTTTCATTTTCTTCTTTTGAGTCATAGGGAAATTCCTACTATTAATGAGGGTCTAAGTGAAAGTTGAGATTTAGGTCTTTGGTGTGCGCTCAATACATACATTTTCTTCGAGTGAAGACTTGGAAGTCTCTTTGATGTGTTTCATTTCTCTTTGGTGTCTGAGATGATGTTCTTTGGGACATTCTAGGTGAAATTCCAAACAGAGGAGTCAGATGGCTTGTTTCGCAAGTTAGTCTGTAGGATGCATTTGAAATCTGACTGTTTCGCCACGTGTCATGTGTACGTTGGTTGGCTAGTACCTGATATGTCTCAAACGTATCTATAATTTATTATTGTTCCATGCTATTATATTATCTGTTTTGGATGTTAATGGGCTTTATTTTACACTTTTATATTATTTTTGGGACTAACCTATTAACCGGAGGCCCAGCCCAAATTGCTTTTTTTGCCTATTTCAGTGTTTCGTAGAAAAGGAATATCAAACAGAGTCCAAACGTAATGAAACCTTCGGGAGCGTGACTTTTGGAACAAACGTGAGCCAGAGGACTTGGAGTGGACGTCAAGAAACCAATGAGGCGGCCACGAGGCAGGGGGCGCGTCTACCCCCTAGGCGCGCCCTCCACCCTCATGGGCCCCTCGTGGCTCCACCGACCTACTTCTTCCTCCTATATATATCTACGTACCCCGCAAACATCAGGGAGCACCACGAAAACCTAATTCCACCGCCGCAACTTTCTGTACCCAAGAGATCCCATCTTGGGGCCTTTTTCGGAGCTCCACCAGAGGGGGCATTGATCACGGAGGGCCTCTACATCAACTCCATGGCCCCTCCGATGATGTGTGAGTAGTTTACCTCAGACCTTCGGCTCCATAGCTAGTAGCTAGATGGCTTCTTCTCTCTCTTTGGATCTCAATACAAAGTTCTCCTCGATTCTCTTGGAGATCTATTCGATGTAACTCTTTTTGCGGTGTGTTTGTCAAAATCCGATGAATTGTGGGTTTATGATCAAGTTTATCTATGAACAATATTTGAATCTTCTCTGAATTCTTTTATGTATGATTGGTTATCTTTGCAAGTCTCTTCGAATTATCAGTTTGGTTTGGCCTACAAGATTGATCTTTCTTGCAATGGGAGAAGTGCTTAGCTTTGGGTTCAATCTTGCGATCCTTGATCCAGTGACAGAAAGGGAAACGGCACGTATTGTATTGTTGCCATCGAGGATAAAAGATGGGGTTTATATCATATTGCATGAGTTTATCCCTCTACATCATGGCATCTTGCTTAAGGCGTTACTCTGTTCTTATGAACTTAATACTCTAGATGCATTGTGGATAGCAGTCGACGTGTGGAGTAATAGTAGTAGATGCAGGTAGGAGTTGGTCTACTTGTCACGGACGTGATGCCTATATACATGATCATACCTAGATATTCTCATAATTATTCGCTTTTCTATCAATTGCTCGACAGTAATTTGTTCACCCGCCGTAATACTTATGCTATCTTGAGAGAAGCCACTAGTGAAACCTATGGCCCCCGGGTCTATCTTCCATCATACAAGTTTCCAATCTATTTTATTTTGCAATCTTTACTTTCAATCTATACCATAAAAATACCAAAAATATTTATCTTATTATTATCTCTATCAGATCTCACTCTTGCAGGTGGCCGAGAAGGGATTGACAACCCCTTTATCGCGTTGGTTGCGAGGTTCTTATTTGTTTGTGTAGGTACGAGGTGACTCACGCGTGGTCTCCTACTAGATTGATACCTTGGTTCTCAAAAACTGAGGGAAATACTTACGCTGGTTTGCTGCATCACCCTTTCCTCTTCAAGGGAAAACCAACTAGTGCTCAAGAGGTAGCAAGAAGGATTTCTGGCTCCATTGCCGGGGAGATGTACGCCAAGTCAATACATACCAAGTACCCATCACAACTCTTATCCTTCGCATTACATTATTTTCCATTTGCCTCTCATTTTCCTCTCCCCCACTTCACCATTGCCGTTTTATTCGCCCTCTTTTCCTTTCGCCCTCTCTTTCAATTCGCTTTTTCTTCGCTTGTTTGCTTGTGTGTTGGATTGTTTGCTTGTCACGATGGCTCAAGATAATACTAAATTGTGTGACTTTGCCAATACCAACAATAATGATTTTATTACATTAGCACTCCGATTGCTCCTCTTACCGATGCTGAATCTTTTGAAATTAATACTGCTTTGCTGAATCTTGTCATGAAAGATCTGTTTTCTAGCCTTCCTAGTGAAGATGCCTCTACCCATCTAAACAACTTTGTTGATTTGTGTGATATGCAAAAGAAGAAAGATGTGTATAATGATATTGTTAAACTTAAGCTATTTCCGTTTTCGCTTAGAGATCGTGCTAAAGCTTGGTTTTCGTCTTTGCCTAAAAATAGTATTGACTCATGGAATAAGTGCAAAGATGCTTTTATCTCTAAGTATTTTCCTCCCGCTAAGATCATCTCTCTTAAAAACTATATTATGAATTTTAAGCAACTTGATCATGAGCATGTTGCACATTCTTGGGAGAGGATGAAATTAATGATACGTAATTGCCCTCACATGGTTTGAATTTATGGATGATTATACAAATATTTTATGCCGGGTTGAATTTTGCTTCTCGAAATCTTCTAGATTCTGTCGCGGGAGGCACTTTTATGGAAATCACTTTAGGAGAAGCTACCAAACTCCTAGATAATATTATGGTTAATTATTCTCAATGGCACATTGAAAGATCTACTAGTAAAAAGGTGCATGCAATTGAAGAGATTAATGTTTTGAGTGGAAAGATGGATGAACTTATGAAGTTGTTTGCTAATAAGAGTGCTCCTACTGATTCTAATGATATGCCTTTGTCTACTTTGATTGAGAATAATAGTTAATCTATGGATGTGAGTTTTGCTGGTAGGAACAATTTTGGTAACAATGCATATAGAGGTAATTTTAATTCTAGGCCGTTTCCTAGTAATTCCTCTAATAATTATGGTAATCTATACAACAATTCTTATTGAAATTATAATAAGATGCACTCTGATTTTGAATCTAGTATTAAAAAATGTATTAGATCGCAAAACAGTTTCA
Organism: Triticum urartu; assembly: GCF_003073215.2. Classification (NCBI taxonomy): domain Eukaryota; kingdom Viridiplantae; phylum Streptophyta; class Magnoliopsida; order Poales; family Poaceae; genus Triticum; species Triticum urartu. Next base: position 682,014,847 of record NC_053023.1, on the reverse strand, counting down.
ATGCTTTGATTGAAGAAAAATTGCTTAAGATTGATGAATTGGCTAGGAACATGGATAGAATTTCTCTTGATGTTGATTCTTTGAAACTTAGATCTATTCCACCTAAGCATGATATCAATGAGTCTCTCAATGCCATGAGAATTTCCATTGATGAGTGCAAAGAAAGAATCGCTAGGATGCGTGCTAAGAAAGATTGCTTTGTGAAAGCGTGTTCTTCTAGTTTCCACGATAATAAAGATGAAGATCTAAAAGTGATTGATGTGTCCCCTATTAAATCTTTGTTTTGCAATATTAATCTTGATAATGATGGGACTGGAGATGAGTCAACTTTACTTAGAAGGCATCCCAAAAATTTGGAGTTTTTAGATCTTGATGCAAAAATTGATAAAAGTGGGATTGGAGAGGTCAAAACATTAGATAGCAACGGACCCACTATCTTGGATTTCAAGGAATTTAATTATGATAATTGTTCTTTGATAGATTGTATTTCCTTGTTGCAATCCGTGTTAAATTCTCCTCATTCTTATTGTCAAAATAAAGCTTTTACTAAACATATCGTTGATGCTTTGATGCAATCTTACAAAGAAAAACTTGAGTTGGAAGTTTCTATCCCTAGAAAACTTTATTATGAGTGGGAACCTACTATTAAAATAAAAATTAAAGAGCATGAATGCTATGCTTTGTGTGATTTGGGTGCTAGTGTTTCCATGATCCCAAAAACTTTGTGTGATTTGCTAAGTTTCCGTGAATTTGATGATTGTTCTTTAAACTTGCATCTTGCGGATTCCACTATTAAGAAACCTGTGGGAAACATTAATGATGTTCTTATTGTTGCAAATGGGAATTATGTACCCGTATATTTCATTGTTCTTGATATAGATTGCAATCCTTCATGTCCTATTATTCTTTGTAGACCTTTCCTTAGAACGATTGGTGCAATTATTGATATGAAGGAAGGGAATATTAGATTCTAATTTCCATTAAGGAAAGGAATGGAACACTTCCCTATAAAGAAAATTAAATTACCATATGAGTCTATTATGAGAGCCACTTATGGATTGCCTACCAAAGATGGCAATACCTAGATCTATCTTCGCTTTTATGCCTAGCTAGGGGCGTTAAACGATAGCGCTTGTTTGGAGGCAACCGAATTTTATTTTTATTCCTTGCTTTTTTATCCTGTTTAGTAATAAATAATTTATCTAGCCTCCATTTTTTTTGTGTTTTATGTGTTTTATTAGTGTTTGTGCCAAGTAGAACCGTTGGGAAGACTTGGGGAAAGTCTTTTTGATCTTGCTGTAAAAAACAGAAACTTTAGCGCTCACGAGAATTGCTGCCATTTTTTATTGGAGAGTCATATTTAGTTAATTCTTTTTGCAGATGATTAATAGATAAATTCCTCGCGTCCAGATATTTATTTTAGAATTTTGGGGTTCAAGAAGTTTGCGTTAGTTACAGATTACTACAGACTGTTTTATTTTTGTCAGATTCTGTTTTTCGTGTGTTGTTTGCTTATTTTGATGAATCTATGGCTAGTAAAGAAGGTTATAAACCATAGAGAAGTTGGAATAAAGTAGGTTTAACACCAATATAAATAAAGAATGAGTTCATTACAGTACCTTGAAGTGGTGTTTTGTTTTCTTTCGCTAACGGAGATCACGAGATTTTCTTGTTAAGTTTTGTGTTGTGAAGTTTTCAAATTTTGGGTAAAGATTTGATGGATTATGGAACAAGGAGTGGCAAGAGCCTAAGCTTGGGGATGCCCACCCCAAGGTAAAATCCAAGGACACCAAAAAGCCTAAGCTAGGGGATGCCCCGGAAGGCATCCCCTCTTTTGTCTTCGTTCATCGGTAACTTTACTTGGAGCTATATTTTTATTCGCACATGATATGTGTTTTGCTTGGAGCGTCTTGTATGATTTGAGTCTTAGCTTTTTATTTTCCCACAATCATCCTTGCTGTACACACCTTTTGAGAGAGACACACATGAATTGGAATTTTTTAGAATACTCTATGTGCTTCACTTATATCTTTTGAGCTATATAGTTTTTGCTCTGGTGCTTCACTTATACCTTTTAGAACACGGTGGTGATTTTATTTTATAGAAATAATTGATCTCTCATGCTTCACTTATATTATTTTGTGAGTCCTTTAGAACAACATGGCAATTTTCTTTCTGGCATAATAAAAACTTTCATATAAGTGCATCGAATACTAAGAGAAGTTTGGTACTTGATGATTGTTTTGAGATATGGAGATAGTGATATTGAAGTTGTGCTAGTTGAGTAGTTGTGAATTTGAGATATACTTGTGTTGAAGTTTGCAAGTCCCGTAGCATGCACATATGGTAAACGTTGTGTAACAAATTTGAAACATGAGGTGTTATTTGATTGTCTTCCTTATGAGTGGCGGTCGAGGACGAGCGATGGTCTTTTCCTACCAATCTATCCCCCTAGGAGCATGCGCGTAATACTTTGTTTTTGATGACTTGTAGATTTTTACAATAAGTATGTGAGTTCTTTATGACTAATGTTGAGTCCATGGATTATACGCACTCTCACCCTTCCATCATTGTTAGGCTCTTCGGTACCGTGCATTGCCCTTTCTCACCTTGAGAGTTGGTGCAAACTTCGCCGGTGCATCCAAACCCCGTGATACGATACGCTCTATCACACATAAACCTCTTTATATCTTCCTCAAAACAGCCACCATACCTACCTATTATGGCATTTCCATAGCCATCCCGAGATATATTGCCATGCAACTTTCCACCGTTCCATTCATTATGACACGCACCATCATTGTCATATTGCCTTGCATGATCATTTATTTGACATCATATTTGTGGCAAAGCCACCATTCATAATTCTTTCATACATGTCACATATGAGTCATTACACATCCCGGTACACCGCCGGAGGCATTCATATAGAGTCATATCTTGTTCTAGTATCGAGTTGTAATCATTGAGTTGTAAATAAATAGAAGTGTGATGATCATCATTAATAGAGCATTGTACCAAAAGAAAAAAAAGAAAAAAAGAGAAAGGCCAAATAAAATAAGGCCCGAAAAAATTATAATAAAATAAAAAGGGGCAATTCTACTATCGTTTTTCCACACTTGTGCTTCAAAGTAGCACCATTATCTTTATGATAGAGAGTCTCTTGTTTTGTCATTTTCATATACTAGTGGGAATTTTTCATTATAGAACTTGGCTTGTATATTCCAACAATGGGCCTCCTCAAGTGCCCTAGGTCTTCGTGAGCAAGCAAGTTGGATGCACACCCACTGAGTTTCTTTTGTTGAGCTTTCATACATTTATAGCTCTAGTGCATCTGTTGCATGGCAATCCCTACTCCTTGCATTGACATCAATTGATGGGCATCTCCCTAGCCCATTGAATAGCCACGTCAATGTGAGACTTTGTCCTTTTTTGTCTTCTCCACATAACCCCTTCATTATATTCTATTCCACCCATAGTGCTATATCCATGGCTCACGCTCATGTATTGCGTGAAAGTTGAAAAAAGTTTGAGATTACTAAAGTATGAAACAATTGCTTGGCTTGTCATCGGGGTTGTGCATGATGAAAGCATTCTTGTGTGACGAAAATGGAGCATTACCAAACTATATGATTTTGTAGGGATGAACTTTCTTTGGCCATGTTATTTTGAGAAGACATGATTGCTTAGTTAGTATGCTTGAAGTATTATTATTTTTATTTCAATATTAAACTTTTATCTTGAATCTTTCGGATCTGAACTTCATGCCATAATAAAAAAAATTACATTGAGAAATATGTTAGGAAGCATTCCACATCAAAAATTCTATTTTTATCATTTACCTACTCGAGGACGAGCAGGAATTAAGCTTGGGGATGCTTGATACGTCTCCAACGTATATATAATTTTTTATTGTTCCATGCTATTATATTATCTGTTTTGGATGTTAATAGGCTTTATTTTACACTTTTATATTATTTTGGGGACTAACCTATTAACCGGAGGCCCAACCCAAATTGCTGTTTTTTTGCCTATTTCAGTGTTTCATAGAAAAGGAATATCAAACGGAGTCCAAACGGAATGAAACCTTCGGGAGCGTGATTTTTGGAACAAACGTGATCCAGAGGACTTGGAGTGGACGTCAAGCAACCAACTAGGCGGCCACGAGGCAGGGGGCGCGCCCTCCACACTCGTGGGCCCCTCGTGGCTCCACCGACCTACTTCTTCCTCCTATATATATCTACGTACCCCGCAAACATTAGGGAGCACCACGAAAACCTAATTTCACCGCCGCAACCTTCTGTGCCCAAGAGATCCCATCTTGGGGCCTTTTCGGAGCTCCGCCGGAGGGGGCATTGATCAGGGAGGGCCTCTACATCAACTCCATGGCCCCTCCGATGATGTGTGAGTAGTTTACCTCAGACCTTCAGGTCCATAGCTAGTAGCTAGATGGCTTCTTCTCTCTCTTTGGATCTCAATACAAAGTTCTCCTTGATTCTCTTGGAGATCTATTCGATGTAACTCTTTTTGCGATGTGTTTGTCAAGATCCGATGAATTGTGGGTTTATGATCAAGTTTATCTATGAACAATGTTTGAATCTTCTCTGAATTCTTTTATGTATGATTGGTTATCTTTGCAAGTCTCTTCGAATTATCAGTTTGGTTTGGCCTACTAGATTGATCTTTCTTGCAATGGGAGAAGTGCTTAGCTTTGGGTTCAATCTTGTGGTGCTCGATCCCAGTGACAGAAAAGGAAACGACACGTATTGTATTGTTGCCATCGAGGATAAAAAGATGGGGTTTATATCATATTTCATGAGTTTATCCCTCTACATCATGTCATCTTGCTTAAGGCGTTACTCTGTTCTTATGAACTTAATACTCTAGATGCATGCTGGATAGCGGTCGATGTGTGGAGTAATAGTAGTAGATGTAGGCAGGAGTCGGTCTACTTGTCACGGACGTGATGCCTATATACATGATCATACCTAGATATTCTCATAATTATTAGCTTTTCTATCAATTGATCGACAGTAATTTGTTCACCCACCGTAATACTTATGCTATCTTGAGAGATGCCACTAGTGAAACCTATGGCCCCCGGGTCTATTTTCCATCATACAAGTTTCTAATCTATTTTATTTTGCAATCTTTACTTTCAATCTATATCATAAAAATACCAAAAATATTTATCTTATTATCATTATCTCTATCAGATCTCGCTCTTGCAAGTGGTCGTGAAGGGATTGACAACCCCTTTATCATGTTGGTTGCGAGGTTCTTATTTGTTTGTGTAGGTACGAGGTGACTCGCGCGTGGTCTCCTACTGGATTGATACCTTGGTTCTCAAAAATTGAGGGAAATACTTACGCTGCTTTGCTGCATCGCCCTTTCATCTTCAAGGGAAAACCAACGCAGTGCTCAAGAGGTAGCAGGTATCTACCTGCCGTTCCAAGTAAATTTGTATGTGCCAAACTCTAAACCTTCAAATGAAATTCTGTTTTGTATGCTCGAATAGCTCTTGTATCAACTAGGGTTGTCTATATCTTCCATGCTAGGCGGGTTATTCTCAAGAGGAGTGGACTCCGCTCCTCACTCACGAGAAAATGGCTGGTAACTAGGATGCCCAGTCCCATGCTTGAATTAAAATAATTGCAAACAAAACTCCCCCAGGATTGTTGTTAGTTGGAGGCACCCGTTGTTTTGGACAAGCCATGGATTGATGTTTGTTAGTGGTAGGGGGAGTATAAACTTTACCATTCTGTTTTTATCATTTACCTACTCGAGGACAAGTAGGAATTAAGCTTGGGGATGCTGATACGTCTCCAACGTATCTATAATTTTTGATTGTTCATTGCTATTATATTATCTGTTTTGGATGTTAATGGGCTTTATTTTACACTTTTATATTATTTTTGGGACTAACCTATTAACCGGAGGCCCAGCCCAAATTGCAGTTTTTTGCCTATTTTCAGTGTTTCGAAGAGAAACAATATCAAACGGAGTCCAAACGGAATGAAACCTTCAAGAGCATGATTTTTGGAACAAACGTGATCCAGAGGACTTGGAGTGGACGTCAAGCAACCAATAAGGAGGCCACGAGGCAGGGGGCGCCTACCCCCCTGGGCGCGCCCTCCCCCCTCGTGGCTCAACCGACCTACTTCTTCCTCCTATATATATACCTACGTACCCCAAAAACATCCACGAGCACCACGAAACCCTATTTCCACCGCCGCAACCTTCTGTACCCAAGAGATCCCATCTTGGGGCCTTTTCCGGAGCTCCGCCGGAGGGGGCATTGATCACGGAGGGCCTCTACATCAACTCCATGGCCCCTCCGATGATGTGTGAGTAGTTTACTTCAGACCTTCAGGTCCATAGTTATCAGCTAGATGGCTTCTTCTCTCTCTTTGGATCTCAATACAAAGTTCTCCTCGATTCTCTTGGAGATCTATTCGATGTAATCTTCTTTTGCGGTGTGTTTGTCGAGATCCGATGAATTGTGGGTTTATGATCAAGATTATCTATGAAAAATATTTGAATCTTCTCTGAAGCTTTTATGTATGATTGGTTATCTTTGCAAGTCTCTTCGAATTATCAGTTTGGTTTGGCCTACTAGATTGATCTTTCTTGCAATGGGGGAAGTGCTTAGCTTTGGGTTCAATCTTGCGGTGCTCGATCCTAGTGACAGAAAGATAAACGGCACGTATTGTATTGTTGCCATCGAGGATAAAAAGATGGGTTTTATATCATATTTCATGAGTTTATCCCTCTACATCATGTCATCTTGCTTAAGGCATTACTCTGTTCTTATGAACTTAATACTCTAGATGCATGCTGGATAGCGGTCGATGTGTGGAGTAATAGTAGTAGATGCAGGCAGGAGTCGGTCTACTTGTCACGGACGTGATGCTTATATACATGATCATACCTAGATATTCTCATAATTATTCTCTTTTCTATCAATTGCTTGACAGTAATTTGTTCACCCATCGTAATACTTATGCTATCTTAAGAGAAGCCACTAGTGAAACCTATGGCCCCCGGGTCTATCTTCCATCATACAAGTTTCCAATCTATTTTATTTTTGCAATCTTTACTTTCAATCTATATCATAAAAATACCAAAAATATTTATCTTATTATTATCTCTATCATATCTCACTCTTGCAAGTGGCCGAGAAGGGATTGACAACCCCTTTATCGCGTTGGTTGTGAGGTTCTTATTTGTTTGTGTAGATACGAGGTGACTCGCGCGTGGTCTCCTACTGGATTGATACTTTGGTTCTCAAAAACTGAGAGAAATACTTACGCTGCTTTGCTGCATCACCCTTTCCTCTTCAAGGGAAAACCAATATAGTGCTCAAGAGGTAGCAGTACCTCCAATGGTAAGATCGGCCCTCGGGCTCCGTGCTATAAATAGTGACCCCACTTCAACTTAGATGGTTGGATACTCTGTGAGAGAATTGACAAGAGTTTGTTTTAGCAACACATCCTCATGAAGAAATTATGAGAATCCTATGAGGGGAAAAACCAGACCCAAAACTGCAAAGTGATGGAGCATCAATTGAGAACTAGTTGAAGCTTAACTTAACTTATCACTCTTGTGGACTGTGCATCCACTAGACAGTTACGTGTATGTTCAGAGCATCCAAGAGTAATTGTGGACTGCCGTAGAACATGTTTCTGAAGGTCTCGGAGACCACCTTGAAGATATACCATGAGTGATTGGGAGAAATCTAAGCAAACTTTAGCTCAAGGAGAATAGGGTTAAGACTTGGTCTTCTAAGTTAAATCTCGGGCCGCCAACCAAGCACTACTAGGGAAAACCTTATACACATCATCTTAGGAGTAGCGCTGGACAAAATCATTCGCTACTGCTACTTAGTAGCAGCGCGTATAAATAAACCGCGCTACTGTTATAACTTTAGCAGTAGCGCGTACTAGCAAAAAGCGCTACTGCTTTGTTTGAACTGGGCGCACATGGCTAGCCCAACTTAGCAGTAGCACGTATCCTCGCCCAGCGCTACTGCTATTCTCCTTAGCTGTAGCGCTTTCCTCGAACCCGTGCTACTACTAACCCTACCTTATCCTCCCCACGCGGCCGACCCTCTCTCACTCACTCTCCCTCTCAGTCACTCTTGCCCGCGCCGATACCCATCGTCCGCCACCGCCACCGCCGTCGTCCGTCCTCCACCGAGGTACTCCCTCCTTCCCTCCCTCCTCCTCCCACCGCGCCCTCCTCCATCCGCCTCCGGTCGCCCCCTCCTCCCTCCTCCTTCGGCCGCCCCTCCTCCCTCCTTCACCGGCAGCCCTCCTCCCACCGCCCCTTCCTCCTCCTCCTCCGGCCGGCCCCTCCCCCTCCTCCTCTGGCCGCCCCCTCCCCCTCCTCTCTCCTCCCTCCCTCCCTTGTCTCTGTTCTTGCAAATTGTTGGTAATTTAAATGTAGATTTTAGAATGTAGACATTGTAGAATGTAGGTTTTTTAATAGAATGTTTTTTTGACTATTTTAGGTGTTTTGAATAAAATAGAAGTAAGAAAATTAAGGGTAGAACTAGGGTAGTAGAATTTTTAGCAAGTGTTTAATAGAAATAGTTTATTTAGTTAGTGATTAATATAACTAGTTTATTTATATTAAGTGCTTAATAAAACTAGTTTATTTAGTAAGTGCTTAATAGAACTAGTTTATTTATTAAGTTCTTAATAGAATTAGTTTATTTATAGTAAGTGCTTAATAGAACTAGTTTATTTAGTAAGTAGTTAATAGAACTAGTTTATTTAGTAAGTATTTATTAAAACTAGTTTATTTAGTGTTAGGATTATATATAAGATATTTTGAAATGTTTTTGTTCATATTTTACACCATTGAAATGCAATGACCATCGATAAGTGGCCTATGTTTTGCCGGAGTGTTGATTAATTTCCGTTCTGGCAAAATTTCAGGCGCTTGATATGTCCTTTTTTAGCAAAGGTCATGCCGGATTTTTTGGGTTTTGCCGTCGAGTTATAATCTTTGAATTTTGAACACAGGAGATGTGTGATGACGATGGGATCCTGGAGTGCGGCTACTACTACGATGACCGGGGTTTGTGCGATAGGTTTCCTCACCTGCAAAATGATAGGTTTTTCGCCGTGAAGCTGGAAGAGACCTTTGATGTTTGTACGGTACGCAACGAGAAGCATTTCATCGTAATTAATATCATCACTTGTGCTTCTTTTGTTCAATGTGTAATTTATGGATTTTTTTAAATTTTGATTAGTACATCCCGTGCCAAGCTAGACCATATGTATTGGAGAATCTTGGTTTTGGTTTAGATGACTTTGAGAATGTGGAGACGAGAAGGGCTCACTTAAGAACTAAACATGGTTATGAGTTTTTGGTTAAGCTGTACAATGCGGTCGATCGCTCCCATTTCGGTTTCTCTAATTGGGAAGCTCTCTACAAGGCATATGGATTTGAGGAGGGAATGCGAATAAGATTTGATATTCGTCCCGAAGATTATGATGATGATGATAATATCGACATCTAGGTGGATGTGGGTATGCCTCCAGTTTTGCCTAGATGTGAGTTTGTCAAACTAATTTGTTAAGTTCAGTCATTTATGTTGTTAATTTAAAAATATTTGGTGTTCGTCGTTACTAAACTTATTTATTTATAATTGTCAGCTTATTTCTTATCTTCAAGAAATACTCGGAAGGTAATAGACAGCACATACTACAGCTATGACTCCAAGCTTAATTGTGAGGAGAAAGGTTATCTTGTCTCATTCATAGAAGATGTTGAGGCCTTCAAAACCAATCACTCTATCAGCCCAAATTATACTAGATACGTGCCACTAATCCATAAATTGCTTGATGGTAACTTCATTGCCAAAAACTTGGTAAGATTTTGTTGACGATGGTAACTTCATTGCATACATTATTCTTAAGTAAACTACATTGCTAACTATATATGTTACTATTACATTTTTGAACAGAGGCTCCCGAAGTACGTTGTGCCTGACATGCTATTTACCGAAGGTGGTATGCATATGGTTAGCTTACGACCAACTCCTTCAAAGGCTTACCATACTGCATACACAATTTCTTCAAATGATGGAAGGCTCAAAATCAAAGAATGGAGCAAAGTGATGAATGCGCACACGAAAATAATGGGAGAAAAAATGAATGTGCGAAAGCCACAAGTTGGAGATAGGTTTATGTCCATTCTCCATTATGGAGAAGGACCGGTTTATCTGTTTTATGGTATTTTAGCTAGGAGAGAGGAGTAGGTCCTAAGTATTAAGAACAATTAGTTAGTGTTGATTATATATGACAATGATGATGAGAAGCTTTTATTATGTGCTACAATGTCTTAGACTTGATGGTGATGCTGAGTAGTAGTGATTATGAGTACTATGATGATGAAGAGGAGGAGTTGTTATTATAACTAGTGACCAATTTGTTACATGATGTCATGGACGAAAATGATGATGATGAGGAGTTATATGACAATGATATATTATGATGATAAGTTGTTAACGATATTATGATGATGACGATGATGATGATGATAAGTTATTATGTCATTGGGTGAAAGAACCGTGGATTAGTTTCAAAGGGATGGATCCAAAGTGACCATTGGTTACTTTGGATCCATGCACTTGAAACTAATCCAAGGTTCTTTCATCTAGTGATTTAATAACTCAATATAATATAAAAACAATCTCTAAATTGCTATTGTATGAAAAATTTTATAAAGGTGTATGAATACGACCTAAAATTTAAAAGAAATAGAATACAGAATAATAGTAGTAGCAGTTGTTTTGGAAAGCCCTACTAGTAATTACCAGTAGCGGTTGTTTTGGAAAGCGCTACTACTAAGTAGATATAGCAGTAGCGAGTGCCAGTAGGCGCTACTGCTAAGCTTTAGTTGTAGCGCCGTATCAGTAGCGCGCTTACCCACGCTACTGATAGGCCAAAAACCAGCGCTACTGCTAGACTTTTTCTAATAGTGAAGCATAGAGTTGCGCTAGCAACTCGAACTGGTCGAACTGATGGACATATTATAAACATAGAGTTGCGTTATATATAAGGTGCATGCCTGTCCACTGGACACCTTATGTCGAGCACATTTTCCAGATCATTCTTGAAGGACAAACGACATGCTATCACAAATTAATAGACCTCGTGTTCTCCGTTCGTGATAGAATGTCTCCCCTTCTACATTTTTCATTGTCGATCACCTTTCTTTGCCGGGATGATGTCGAGCCCTTTGATTCAAAATTTGGTAGATCAGTTTGTTTCAGTGGATTTAGAGGAGATCATATCATATCGTGGTAGGTTGATGAAACCAAAAATTAAACAACTCAGCCTGTGGGTGAAGATTTTGCATTAGGCTGATCGTGGTGCAACATCTCGATCCGACGAACTCGTCGTATGCACACGTACCACGTGCAGCATTAATGACTGGATGAGTGAAGCAAACGATAGGAGGTCAGCATGATGCTAGGATCGATGCTAGACCTATACGTGTCGGCAAATAAGGAAGTGAATGATTCGAATGCAGCTTCACGATCACGCCGTAATTAACTGGCGATTGCAAAGTGGGAAAATTCATCTAGCCGCCTAACACCCTATAGCTGCAGGACCTATTACACGTGAAATCAAATCATGCTGCTGAAGGTTACACGAATTTCTCAGTAACTACTGTAGTGAGGATGGAACTCTACTGGAGTGTAGATAAGCGATGTGTCGGGTTCTTGTTACTGGCCTCCGAGGACCATTTAGTTTCTATAAGAAATTTACACAAATTTGTATAAATTTTCTTATAAATGTTGAAGTAGATAGATGAGCGGCGGAACTTTATTACTGAGTGAGTTAGAGCATATACAGTCGGGCACCACATACCCGTCTCAAACGCTTGGATGGACGGACTGGTAAAAAAAAACTGACCCACTCAGACGCCTCAAACCGGCCTCAAACGTCGGGGCTGTCTGACGACCGTCATATCCACGCAAAATATGAGGCGGATATAGGGCGACACGGGCGCGTCCGCCACACCGGACCGACAGGCCTGACCCATCACCCACCCCATGGTTATCCCACAAAAAAAAAAACCATACGGCTCCTCGCTCGGAACCCTAGCTCACACACTCTCCTCTCTCGCTCCGTCCTTTCATCTCCCCTCTTTAATTCCAATCCCATCCGATGCAATGTCGAGCTTTGGCAGCCACTCCGGCTTCAACTTTGACGTCGACGAGGAGCTAACCCTCCGCATTGCCTTGAAGCGGTCCAAGGTGGACACCGGGGGCAGCTCCCACGTTGGCGTAGCGCGGACGCCGGAGCAGGCAGCGAGGAAGTGGTGAAGACGCTCCTCCTCCAATGTTCATTATCTTTTTTAGTTGTTGAAGTTAAAAACTTGTTGACGATGAACTTGGATGATTTTTTGAATTATGTTTAGTTCATTTATGTGCATTTTGTTATCCGTTTGATGTCGATTTTGTTTTCCGTTGTTTGATCATGTAAAGTAGCTCTATGTTACATGCCTAGTATGAATGTAGGGTGAAGAGAGATATCTGAGACATGACCGGTCAGTACCAGCTGACGCGACCGGGCACGCCCGTGTGTGTTTGAAAAGTCGGATTTGCTGTGCGTGGCCGTAGATGCTTTTACGGAGGCACAACGTGTGACCAGATCTACCTGTGTCATCCAGTAGTAGTATATGCTACTGTGTTTCAAAAACTGCAGCCAAAACCTTGGACACTTGAGAGTTCAGACTGACGAAGGACAAATGTTCTTTCACGGAACGGAGGCCTTCCCTCTGTCTTTGAGCAATTCTGTGGCTGTTGTAGCCGGTGCCTCCATTAATGCGCATTAACCCACGCGGACACCGACGCATGAATCCTAATCCTAATCCGGAGTACGGGCGTGGGGTTAGCGGAGCAATTAATCATGGCAACGAGTAATTACGACGCTTTAATTAGTCGCAACCGGCCGGTCAAACTAATCAAAGAGGAGCACAATTAAAGCCATGTACACAGGATTCATCGCCCACCCGCTGCCACTGGCGCTGGAATGGATTGATGCGTGCATGTGCAAAGTCATTTGAGCCAATTAATCAGTCGCATTGGCAATTGGCATTGCATGACACGCCTGCGTATTTACTCTTGACAGCGGCGTGCACCCAACCTTCTGGGTTTTGGTTTAATTCCAAGTTTGACCGGAGCCCGTGGGGGCTAATCACCCGAGGTTGTGGCTCCGGGACGCCGTTGATTTCGCTTTGCTCAGTGCTGATGGTGGCGGATGAACATCACAGCACTGAGACGTCAGTGGCAGCTGGAGTGATGCTACAGGAGGTGTGATTAATTAGCCCGGACACGTCCACGGGTTTTTGATCATTATGGGGAGGATTGAGGAAGACAACACAGTGCATTAGCCATGGATTAGAATAGCCATGTGTTTTCTTTCCGGTACCGTGTTTCGGTGGGATCATGGCTGATTATTACGAGGAAGAAGACAACACATCGTATTAAGCCATGGAATAGACTAATCGCCTAATTTGTATGCATAGCCATGCTTGGAGTATGTATGTGCTACTCTCTTCGTAAACTAATATAAAAGTATCTACAGCTGGACTCAGCAAATCCGGCCCCTCAAATGCCCATGGACACGGCTGGCCGAGCACTTCCTATATCTGCGTCTCCACATCCACGTATCTCATATTTCGTCCCATATTTTTTTCATACTAAACCATGCAACGCTGAGAAAAACTACGTAGATTATGAGCGGACATACAAATGCACAATCGGTCATCAAAAGATTATAGCTCTTCGAAAGATAGCCAAAGTTCACATAAAACACATCATACGACAGAAAAGTTCAAACTACAACTAAAAACCTGAAATAAAGACGGATCCTCGCCACTTCCATGCCAGACCTTTGCCCTTCCGGTCGCCGGCGCAGCTGTAGGAGTCTGCGGCAGGAGGTGGGTTCACGTCGGAGCCGTCGATCCCGTCGGAGGAGGGGGAATCGGAGATGATGATGAAGCCTTGTAAGCGTCGGACGACGCGGTCTTGCTGGAGCTTGAGCATGGCCATCCTCGCTGCCTCCGCCGGCTCCTGGTCGGATTGCTCAATGCCGAGCCAGAGCTGCTTGGCGTTGAGCCTCCAGAGCCGTCGGGCCTTCGTCTCCGCCCGAATCAGCGACCGGCGGCACGCCCACTCGAAGAGACGGTCCTCCTCGTCGGGTGCCCGGCGGCGGCAGGAGGACTGAGCCGACCCGGCGGACCCACCAGCCATCTCCCTAGCCATCTGCCTCTCGCGGCGGGCAGCTCGTGCCTCTGACTCCGGAGTCCACATCCGTGGCGTTGGCTGAGCGGGCACTAGAACCCAGCCTTGCCCGCGTGGAGCTGCGGCCGGAGGTGGAGGAGGCAGTCTGGCGGGAGGAGCGGATCTGGCAGGCCTCGTAGATCCACGCGCCGGGAAGGGCCGGCGTCGGCATCAGCGCTGGTGCGACGGGTGACAGGAGGCGTCGCACCGAACCCAGACCTGCCGCCCGTATCGACCCGCGAGCGCTCGAGCGTGATACAGAGCGCCAGCTCCTCCTCGTCTCTGAAGCTGCCGTCGGAGTGGCTGCCAGTGCTGGATATGCTCGCCGACGCTAGGGATTTGACAGATTGGGGAAATGAGAGCATCAGGAAGGGGAGGGGAGCGGAGTGAGTTAGGGTTTCTGCCGAACGAGGGTTTTTGTGGGGTCGAGTGGGCCAGCATGGGCCGGGTTCGATGTGGCGGGCGTGCCCGAACGCCCCGTATCCGCCTCATATTTGGGGTGGATATGAGGGTGCCGATCAGCCCGGGCGTTTGAGGCATGTTTAAGAGCTCCGGTTGGATCGGTATTTTATGACCGGTCAGTGACCGGACGGCCTGCCCGAACGTATGAGATGAGATGGATATAGGACACCCCGTTGTAGATGCTCTAAGATCTGAAGTATGTTCTTTATTTTGGCGTACGCGGGCTTGTGTAGTATTGTCAGTGAAGCGAGATTATATATGCTGCTTAGCACAAAGAGTGTCAGACCAAGTTACAACTACACGATTTCAGTCACCATACGTGCATATCATACTGCTCACTTATTAGGGAAGTGGTGACGATGACGTATGCGTGTAAAATTTGTTGTGTATTGTAAGTGTTTTTCCCTATTGTTAGTAGGTCGGTCGAAGGTTCTGTGTGTTGTCTTATTTCTACAGTTGGTTTTGGGAGTGTCTTAAGTTTTCTATTTTCATTTAGTAAAACATTCATCTACAGAATAAGATAAAGGCTTTGCATGAGTTTGTGAGCTCGAGCTCACATGAGTTCGGGTGAACAGTAAAATCAGAAGAAATAGTAAAAAATTCTTTTTGGCAAAAAACATTGATGTCTTTTCTACATGCATGCAAATTTTCATGATGAAATCATATTTGTGAAGGTGTGGAAAGAAACAAGATTGATGCTCACAAAATGTGTTTTTGGAATCTTTTTGGAGCATCAATTTTTCGTCCACACCTTTCAAAAATGTGATTCCATCGTGAATTCTTTCATATGTGTAAAAAACTGTTTATCGAGAAAAAGGATTAAAATTTACTTTTTTGGAATTTACTGTTCACTCAAGATCATGTGACCTCGAGCTAACTATAGCACTTTCGATTTTGCTTTTCTTTCTAAGATCTGAGATGTTTCATTCTGGACGATGTCGTTGGCAAAGCACCATTGTCAGCCACTTCCACTCCCTAAGGAGCCTGATCTTCTTTGGGTCCCAAAATATATACGTGCTTAGACTGCGGAAAACACACAGTAGCTCCCGAGTGCTGCACACCCCTATACTAATATTAATTTAAAAAATACTAAAGGAGAATTCAAAAAATTCTGGATTTGGGGGATATCAAAGCTGGTGCCCAATCTATTCCTATGTGAAGTTTCTTGAAATAATACCAGAAAATGTATATGTGAAGAAGAAAAAACAATCCCACATACTATCCATCCAAATAATTTTTTATACATAATAATTTTTTGTCTTTTCACTGATAATATTGTTTCCTGGTATTTTTGCACAAAACTTCAGACAGAACAGAAGTAGAATGGATCAATGGACCCCAGTTTTTGATTTTTTTTCTAAGACTAGAGATGTTTCATTCTAGACGGTGCCGTTGGCAAAGCACCATTGTTAGCCACTTCCACTCCCTAAGAGCCTGATCCACGTTGGGTCTCTAACAATGCTTAGACTACTCTCTTTTTTATAGACTAAGATAATAGTTTTGCCTTTTTTTTAAATTAAGAAGAAGATAGTTGTCCAATTAATTATGAGAATTAGGACGAAGCCCTCCATTAATGAAATTGATGCACGAGAGCCACGTCCACTCGCGCCAACAATATGGCAAAACTCAACAGAACATTTCTAGCCTGCATTAGGCCCACGAAACTTGAAAGCATCTCTGGGTCTGCATCCAGAAGAACAGCTGAATCGATCGTTTCTAGCGAGCCAGGCTACGTGGAGCCATATCGATGGCACATGGGTGGGTTTGTTGCACGAGATGATGCGACTAAGTGGCTTCTTCTCCTACCTCCAGTAAGCTCCTTCTTAATCTCCTTTCTTACGCCCCTTCTAATCTACATAACGATGTTTCGATTCAAGATAAGTTCTATATGAAAAAGATGCATATCAATGTTATGATTCCTTTTTGCGATCGGTTCGTAGTTTTGTCAACTATAAAAGTTCACTTTGAATTCATGTTTAAAGCTATTTTAGATGAATTTTGTCAAATTCGTCACGCACTGTTCACTGTTTGAATTTCTTTGACCAGTAGCTTCATCTTACAATTTCACGTGCCTTTTGTGTTGCACATTTTTTGTTTCGACGACCGTAAGTGATTAGATCTAACTTCTTCCTCGTGAAACTTACATATGCATATGTGTGATCTGTGTTAATGGCAATCCTTAATGTTGGTCACATTTCCTGTCTCCTGCTACACTGGCGTCAACGTCGGCATCGCTCCTCTCGGCCTCCTCTCCTACGTGTTGTTGCGCTAGCGCCACCGTTGGCGTCGTTCCTCTCAACCTCCTCTCATGTGTTCTACTACACTCACACAGCTATTGTTCTTCTCCACCTTCTCTCCCATGTCTTACTACACTGAAACCATAGCCGATGTCATTCCCTCTTGACCTCCTCGCTTGTGTCTTACTACACTGGCGCCATCGCCATCGTCGTTCAGCCTCCTCCGTGCCATACTACACTGACGCCGGCATGGTGCACACACTGCATTTTTACTCCATCATTCTCTGCCTTAGCGCCCTTCTATTCGTTACAACACACAGACCTTCTATCCGTGACTCTGTGCTCATCATGTCGAACGAGGCGCCACGACCACAGTCCACCGTTGTCGCTGAGGCACTCTAGTGTAACTCTGTGTGTTATGTATAGCTGTTAACTCTTAATCAGTTCCGGCGTACGCAACCAAACAACATGCACTAGTATGAGCACAACCAATGCGAACAAGCAAACACAGTGCGTAGAGTTGTTGCTACGATGAAGTGAGAGGGGATGCAGGCAACCAATCAACATGCATATGCTCAACCAGGCCCAACAGGACAAGTATACAAAGGGGCAAAAAACGATACAAGCAACCAAACACCTCCTAAGAAACACGAGAGCGAGAAGCACATCCTTGAGTCTGTTGTTCTTTCATCCTCATTTGCTCCACTCCGTGACGAAGGGGGAGAATTTGCATTCATTTCAAACGTAGAGCTTGTGAGATTCAAATGGTTGAATTTTATATGCTTGAATCGGGCCGGCAGCTGTTCCACTCGGGAAAGACGAACAGATAGACGATGGATCCACCTAGCCGTATGAACAGTGTGTGGTTGGTTGATGAGTTGGGTCCTGAGCAAAAGAGTGTGACAAGTTTCCTACCCCTACGGGTTCTGGTCAGGTCAGACGTCCGGGCCAGGGAATATTTATGGGTCGATGTGCGCGGTTGAATCCTCCGGGGTCGCCATGTGATTTCTTGCGCGCGCCCGCACCTACATCATACATCATGGTGCTGCTACAGTGCTCGCCATAGTTCATAGATGATGGCGATGATTAGATCAGACCACTGCAATAAACTAGAACTTGTGGCCTTAAGACAAAATTATATTTATATTAGTGCCTATATTATTTGCAAAGTACTATACCAAAACTTTGATACGTATACGGCTGAGCTTTCAAACCTCAACGAGTTACTACCAAACCATGGAGGTGCTACTACTACAGATCAGCTTTTCGTTCTCCTTTTTAGTCCTAGTTCAAGTAACTAGCTAAACAATTATGTGTTGCCAACAACAAGACAAATCCTTAATGAGACCGAGTGAATAGGAGTACTAATCAAACTCATACATACAGGGAACCGAAAGAAGTAGACGAGCAGTGGCCAGACGGCCAGCCGTTCATGCAGACGCATGCAACAACATCGGCGGCAACGGACTAGTGGCGAAGACACGAAGCTCGGCCGCGTTCTCGTTCCTCCCTGCACGGCGCTGTCGCCGGCTACACGTGTGGCCCAGAAGTGGAGCACTTCGCCTGCCCCCCCCCCCCCCCCCCAACGATCGACAAATTTAGTAGCAACGACGAGTAATTGCCAACGAGATTAGATCAATATATGTACTAGGCCCCCCTATACTCGAATCCTGGCTCCGCCATTGCGGGAGGAGATGGATCATATGGAGCAGTCGAGCTGTGCATGCGTAGAGATGATGGGTGTATTCATGCGTGCGAACATGGGAGAGAAGTGGCCTCTCGTCCCCCGCGTCGCCCTCCCTGGCGACACGGGGGAAACCCTAGATCGGCGCCGCCTCCCCCCCTTTCAGCCCTCCCCTTGGCACGCCGCCACCGGAGGAGCGGCCGGCAAAGCCCGCGCCGGCTCCGGTGAAGGTGGCGGCGGGGCCCTTTCATCTCCCTCGTCTGCTCCAAGCTTGGGTGGGGTGGCTGCCATGGACGGCGCAGGGCGGGCCTATGGCGGCGTCGAGCGCTCGTGGCGCGACGCGGTGGTCCTTGGGCGACGCGCACGGGTGGGAGGCTTGCTGGCGGCCATGGCGGACAGGGTCAGGCGGTGCGGGGCCTCGCAGTGCTCGCAGAGGTAGCCCTGGGGCGACATGGTGGGCCCTTCGGCGCGCGTCGGCGGACTGGTTTTTGCCTGCAAGGCGGTGACGCGCGGTGGGAGGATGGCGCGGCGGGTTGCGCGCACAGGTGGTGCTCTCTCCCTGATTTTGGCTGATTCGGTGGTGGCTTGCCTCCTGGCCGGCGCTACATCTACACGCTCAGCTAGACGGGAGGAGGTGGCGGGCGGGGCCTCCCTGGTGGGCGAGGTTCCAAACCTAGATCCGCGTGCACGGTGGCGCAGGCCGCTCTGATTTCTGCGCATACCCCCGGTCCCCGATCTAGAGCGCGGGTGGTGCGAGCCTGTTTGATTTGGCGTGTTCCCCGCCCAGTTCGGCGAGCGGCAGCATGGGCCAGTCCAGGTTTCGCGCGGTCCCGGCCAGATCCACGCGTGCGGCGGTGCGTGAACGTTTTCCCCAGCCAGGGCCTGCGTGCGGCGGCGCGGGTCGGTCAGAATCTGGCGGGGTCCCAGCTTGTCCTGTGCGCCGGCGGTGGAAAAGGCAGTCGGCGTGGCTTCCGCCCAGCTCCGGCGTTCATTTCGGTCTTGATGGTGTGTGGTCGGCCTCCTTTTTGCTCGTTGGCGTTTGGGTGTCCCTGGAGGTTGAGATGGTCTGTTGGAATGCTCGACTTCGGATGAAAATCTCGTATCGACCTTGTTGATGCCGGCGGCAACGGCGTCTGTGGATGTCGTTATCCTTCTTGAAGGGGCTGCTGTGGATCTTGTTGTACCTCAACATCTCGTGTCTATTGGTCTTCGGGTGAAAACCTAAGAGTTGGCTATGCCAGATCGGGTGACGGCGGTGTCTGCGATATTGCTTTCTCCTTGGAGGCGTCACTTTGGAGACCTTAAGACGGCCTTCGGGAGTTTGTGTGGCTGTAGGTGGAGTTTGGGTTTGTGTGGTTGTCAGGAGAGTAGCTTGTAGCTGGCCGTTGGCCGGTGGTTGCGACTTGCGGTGCTCTTGACCTAGTTTTGCTCATTTGTTAGGGTTTTAGCCCGGTTTTCCTTTAATTAACCGAGCGGTCTCTTTGTACCATTTCTCTCTGATCAATGAATATAGCAGCTCTCCTGCTATCGTTCGAAAAGAAAACATGGGAGAGAAAGCATACTAGTACTTCATAAAAGTTAAATCTTGATTGGGCTGGGGAGGGGGGGTGGGGACGGCCCCTCAGACTTCCACATACTCCCTTCGGTTTATTTGTCCGTATATAAGATTTGGTTAAAGGCAAACTTTACAAAATTTGACTAACTTCACAGAAAAAAATATCAACATCTACAATAATAAAGTTACATGTTATGAGAATTAATTTCATCATACATCTAATAGTATTAATTTCATAGTGTGAATGTTGATATCTTTTCCCACAAAGCTAGTCAAACTTTATAAAGTTTGATTTTGACCAAATTTTATATGCGAAGTAAAAAAAACGAGGGAGTAGCTTCGCCGGTGGCGTCTTGGATCCGTCGTCTAGAGATGGATCGACACATCGACCCCGGATTTTGTCTCTACGCTTGTGTGCCACTGTGTGCAAGTCACGGATGGACGTGATGCTGCGTTCGATCGATCAGGTGCAGAGGAAGCTATCAAAGCGTACGGTCGTTTGGTGTTGCCGGCGCCGCCCGGCCCGAAACAGGTGCGCGCCTTGCCTTTCGGTGTGCAAGCCCAACGCCGCATTTAACCCTGGCCTCGCCGTCGCCGTCGCCCGCGCGCGCGCTCCACCACCGATCTGATCATGCTAGCTAGCTAGCTAGCTAAGATGACGACGATGTAACGTGTGCCTCAGTACACGTCTCGCTCCCGCATTCAATGGTCCGTTCCATCGGCTCCTCCCAACCGCATTGATGAGCGGATCAATCTCGTCGTCGCCGGAGACGACGACGGCGCGAGTTACTCGCAAGAGGGCCGGACGGAACGCGTAGGGCGAGCTGGCCACGGATCAGACCGCACCAGTAATTCAAAGGTTCCAAGTTTGAATTGAATTGAACCAGGCCTCGGTCCACTTGCTTTTCTTGAGTTTCAAGATGACAACGGAGCTGATGATGTGCATGCACGCGTGTCGCCGATCAAGGGTGAGCAAAGGGGCATTGATGGGGCGACGACCATACGCGCATTGATGGTGACGACGATCGACGGCGTCGTTTTCGGGTCACCTAATGCCATTTATGGGCTGATGTCGCGGCCTTTTCACACACTTTCGATTCCTCCAGGGGCCGGCCAACCGCCTCCTCCCCCTGCACTAGTAGTTCTGTGGTACGTACGTGTGTGGTGCACCAACCTCGGTGTGCAGTGCATGCGGCGAGTATGCATTGCATGGTGGTGGGTGAAGGACGACTGCTGACCATGCAGTGGCGAACTCGTTGCTGCCGTGAAAGCACTCCGGATCCGGAACCGGAAAGTCTGAATGTACCGTCGGCCGTCGTACATCCTGCATGAAGACAGTAGCTTCTGTACGCAAGATTTTCTTTCAATGGGTACGGTACCCGTACTCATCTGGTGCAAAAGTCTTGTGCCGTTTCTAACACTGAGCGCCTCGCCTCCTGCGAGGCTGGGACTCCACACATGGTTGAAGTACTATGACCACATAGGATGATTGATTGAGACTCTACGCTAAAAGTGCCATGAAAATCAGTAAAAACATATGAGTGTATGCACATATATATAAGCGCTTTGTGTCTATACTGATGTTCAAGAAAAACATACGTGCAGGTATAAGACATGGAAGGAACATGCAGTGCATGTGACGGTCGGAAGGGGTTGGCTGGCAGATTTTGCGTGCATGCGTGCATGGCTGTGGAAAAAGAGGGACCACGTTTTCTTCTTCTTCTTCTTCTTCTTCTTCTTCTTCTTCTTCTTCTTCTTCTTCTTCTTGTGTAAGCATTAAACCTGTCCTTTGCACAACGGGGGTAGTAAGGAATGTCGTGAGCACAAGTCGCATACATTCTTGAATGCCTGAACTTGAGCCTATATAGTGAACATCTATCATCTATGTTACTTCTGTAGTTCTGTTGACATGCTATTAGAACGGATAGTTCTTTTTTTTCCAAAGAGGTAGTACAATACGGTGTATAAGAGTAGTTAATGAACTTATTTTATTGCTTTTTGAATTCTATTCAGATTTTATTTGATAAATTTATTTGAGAAAGCTAGTTTCGTTGCTTGATTCGGCCAATCTGTAAGGGAAATCCTATGTTACGCTTACTGCAGCACATAGGTTGGGGCTTCGCACAGGGATGTAACTCAAGCTCGGGAGATGGGCCGGCCCAATTATGATCTTTTCTTCTTTTTCCTTCTTTTTTTCTTGTTATTTTTTTGGACCGCAAAGTCCGGGGAACGTTCCCTAGGAGCATTTTCCCCGGCCAACACCAAACTTGCCATGCCAAACCAACTAAAGTTGTTATGGCAACTTTGTAGGATTTACAATGATCGAAGGCGAAAATTACCATGTAGCGCAAAAAAAAGCAGAACAAATTGACACGTTTCGCGCAGAAATTGCCGTTCATTCGATTGTGATCAAACAGCTTTATGGGCCTTCGCTCGGAGGCCTACAAATCTGACGTTCGCCGGTTATCCTTTTTCGTATCTTTTTTTATTTTCTTGTTTTATTTTTTATTTTAAATATTTTCCCCGTGTTTCATAAATTGTTCAAAATGTCATAAAATGTTCCTGCTTTCCAAATATGTTCATAAATTTAAATAATTGTTTGGTAAATTTTTTTAAAACAGTATGTTATTCAAAATTGTTTATAATTTTAAAAAATGTTCTAGTTCTATTTGTTCATCATAAATGAAGAAAATGTTTGAGATTTTTCAAAAAATGTTGTATTTTCCAAAAAAATTCAGAAGTTTGAAAAGTGTTCCCATTTCAAAATGTGCTCTCCAATTCAAAAAATATCGGCGTGATATAAAAATCTTCGGGACTATAAATATGTTCGTGCTTATAAAAAATAAAATAAAATAACATGAAAAACCCCAGAATGGTTAGGCCCAGTAAGGCCCACCTATTTGTGTTGCATCGCTACTTGCCACAATGAGCGGCATATAGGAGGTCCCCAATTTGTCTCCAGGGAGGTGTATTGTAAGTGTGGGCTGACACTTCTTTTAGGGAAAGTCTACCTTCACACTCTAGGAAGCCCTGCATGTGGGGAAGAGGGAGGGAACAATTCGTTTCTTCCCTACATTTCTAGGGCCTATTCGGAATGGAGGTGAAGGAAATATGCTCTAGAGGCAATAATAAAGTTGTTATTTATATTTCCTTATATTATTATAAATGTTTATTATTCATGCTAGAATTGTATTAATCGGAAACTTAGTATATGTGTGAATACATAGACAAACAGAGTGTCACTAGTTTGCCTCTACCTGACTAGCTCGTTGAATCAATGATGATTATGTTTTCTAACCATAGACATGAGTTGCCATTTGATTAGCGGGATCACATCATTAGAGAATGATGTGATGAC
This sequence comes from Triticum urartu, assembly GCF_003073215.2. NCBI lineage: Eukaryota > Viridiplantae > Streptophyta > Magnoliopsida > Poales > Poaceae > Triticum > Triticum urartu. The sequence goes on along the minus strand of NC_053023.1, from coordinate 681,991,243 downwards.
TTGACCCATCTGTTAGCTTAGCACGATGATCGTTTAGTTTGTTACTATTGCTTCCTCCATAACTTATACATGTTCCTATGACTATGAGATCATGCAACTCCCGAATACCGGAGGAACACTTTGTGTGCTACCAAACTGATACGTCTCCAACGTATCTATAATTTTTGATTGCTCCATGCTATATTATCTACTGTTTTGGACATTATTGGGCTTTATTATACACTTTTATATTATTTTTGGGACTAACCTATTAACCGGAGGCACAACCCAAAATTGTTGTTTTTTGCCTATTTTAGGGTTTCACACAAAAAGAATATCAAACTGAGTCCAAACGGAATGAAACCTTCGGGAGCGTGATTTTTGGAACGAACATGATCCAGAGGACTTGGACCCTACGTAAAGACATCAACCAGGAGGCCACAAGGTAGGGGGCGCGCCTACCCCCCCATTCCCAGGCGCGCCCTCCACCCTCGTGGGCCCCCTGTTTCTCCATTGATGTACTCCTTCCTCCTATATATACCTACGTACCCCCAAACGATCAGATACGGAGCCAAAACCCTAATTCCACCGTCGTAACTTTCTGTATCCACGAGATCCCATCTTGGGCCTTTTCCGGTGCTCCGCCGGAGGGGGCATCAATCACGGAGGGCTTCTACATCAACACCATACTCTCCGATGAAGTGTGAGTAGTTTACTTCAGACCTATGGGTGCATAGTTATTAGCTAGATGACTTCTTCTCTCTTTTTGCACCTCAATACAAATTTCTCCCCCTCTCTTGTGGAGATCTATTCGATGTAATCTTGTTTTGCGGTGTGTTTGTTGAGACCGATGAATTGTGGGTTTATGATCAAGTTTATCTATGAACAATATTTGAATCTTCTCTGAATTATTTTATGTATGATTGGTTATCTTTGCAAGTCTATTCGAATTATAGTTTGGTTTGGCCTACTAGATTGATCTTTCTTGCAATGGGAGAAGTGCTTAGCTTTGGGTTCAATCTTGCGGTGTTCTTTCCCAGTGACAGTAGGGGCAGCAAGGCACGTATTGTATTGTTGCCATCGAGGATAACAAAATGGGGTTTATATCATATTGCATGAGTTTATCCCTCTAGATCATGTCATCTTGCTTAAAGCATTACTCTATTCTCTTGAACTTAATACTCTAGATGCATGCTGGATAGCAGTCGATGTGTGCAGTAATAGTAGTAGATGCAGGCAGGAGTCGGTCTACTTGTCTCAGACGTGATGCCTATATACATGATCATACCTAGATATTTTCATAACTATGCTCAGTTCTGTCAATTGCTCAACAGTAATTTGTTTACCCACCGTGAAATACTTATGCTCTTGAGAGAAGCCACTAGTGAAACCTATGGCCCCGGGTCTATCTTCCATCATATTAATCTTCCAATACTTAGTTATTTCCTTTGCCATTTATTTTTACTTTGCATCTTTTATTCCTCTTTATCATAAAAATACCAAAAATATTATCTTATCATATCTATCAGATCTCACTCTCGTAAGTGACCATGTAGGGATTGACAACCCCTTATTGCGTTGGTTGCAAGGATTTATTTGTTTGTGTAGGTGCGAGGGACTCGTGCGTGGCCTCCTACTGGATTGATACCTTGGTTCTCAAAAACTGAGGGAAATACTTACGCTACTTTGCTGCATCACCCTTTCCTCTTCAAGGGAAAACCAACGCAAGTGCTCAAGAGGTAGCACCAAACATCAAAACATAACTGGATTATTATAAAGGTGCTCTACAGGTGTCTCCGATGGTGTTTGTTGAGTTGGCATAGATCGAGATTAGGATTTGTCACTCCGATTGTCGGAGAGGTATATATGGGCCCTCTCGGTAATGCACATCACTATAATCCTTGCAAGCAATGCGACTAATGAGTTAGTTGCAGGATAATGCATTACGAAACGAGTAAAGAGGTTTGCCAGTAACGATATTGAACTAGGTATTGAGATACCGACGATCGAATCTCGCACAAGTAACATACCGATGACAAAGGGAACAATGTATGTTGTTATGTGGTTTGACCGATAAAGATCTTCGTAGAATATGTAGGAGCCAATATGAGCATCCAGGTTCCGCTATTGGTTATTGACCGGAGACATATCTCGGTCATGTCTACATAGTTCTCGAACACGTAGGGTCCACACGCTTAATGTTCGGTGACGATCGGTATTATGAGTTTATGTGTTTTGATGTACCAAAGATAGTTCGGAGTCCCGGATGTGATCACAGAAATAACGAGGAGTTTTGAAATGGTCGAGACATAAAGATTGATATATTGGACGACTATATTCGGACATCGGATGAGTTCCGGGGGTCACCGGATATTTATCGGAGTGTCGGGGGGTTATCGGAACCCCCGGGGGAACTAATGAACCAACATGGGCCTTGTGGGAGAGAGAAGAGAGGGCCTAGGGCTGGCCGCGTGTCCCCCCTTGGGATTTCGAATTGGACGAGGAGGGGGGGGCGGCGCCCCCTCTTTCCTCCCTCTCTCCTCTCCTTCCTTTCCTCTTTCCCCTTCCTAGTTGAACTAGGAAAAGGGGAGTCCTACTCCAACTAGGAGGAGGACTCCCCCTCTCCTTGGCGCGCCCCTAGGCCGGGCGGTGATACGTCTCCAACGTATCTATAATTTTTGATTGCTCCATGCTATATTATCTACTATTTTGAATGTTTATGGGCTTTACTATACACTTTTATATCATTTTTGGGACTAACCTATTAACCCAGAGCCCAGTGCCAGTTTTTGTTTTTACCTTGTTTTAGGGTTTCGAAGAAAAGGAAAACCAAACGGAGTCCAATTGACCCGAAACTTCACGGAACTCATTTTTGGAAGGAAAAAAAGCCCAGAAGACTTGAAGTGCACGTAAGGGAAGCTTCGAGGAGGCCACGAGGTAGGGAGCATGCCCACCCCCCTAGGGCACGCCCTCCACCCTCGTGGACCCCTCGTGGCCCCCCTGACGTACTTCTTCCGCCTATATATCTCCATATACCCTAAAACTTCCAGAGAGCATAATAGATCGGGAGTTCCGCCGCCAGAAGCCTCCGTAGCCACCGAAAGCCAATCTAGACCCGTTCCGGCACCCTACCGGAGGGGGCAATCCCTCTCCGGTGGCCATCTTCATCATCCCGGTGCTCTCCATGACGAGGAGGGAGTAGTTCTCCCTCGGGGCTGAGGGTATGTACCAGTAGCTATGTGTTTAATCTCTCTCTCTCTCTCGTGTTCTTGAGGTGTTACGATCTTGATGTATCGCGAGCTTTGCTATTATATTTGGATCATATGATGTTTCTTCCCCCCTCTACTCTCTTGTAATGGATTGAGTTTTCCCTTTGAAGTTATCTTATTAGATTGAGTCTTTAAAGATTTGAGAACACTTGATGTATGTCTTGCCGTGCATATCTATGGTGACAATGGGATATCACGTGATTCACTTGATGTATGTTTTGGTGATCAACTTGCGGGTTCCGCCCATGAACCTATGCATAGGGGTTGGCACACATTTTCGTCGTGATTCTCCGGTAGAAACTTTGGGGCACTCTTTGAGGTTCTATGTGTTGATTGAATAGATGAATCTGAGATTGTGTGATGCATATCATATAATCATGCCCACGGATACTTGAGGTGACATTGGAGTATCTAGGTGACATTAGGGTTTTGATTGATTTGTGTCTTAAGGTGTTATTCTAGTACAAACTCTAGGGCTGTTTGTGACACTTATAGGAATAGCCCAACGGATTGATTGGAAAGAATAACTTTGAGGTGGTTTCGTACCCTACCATAATCTCTTCGTTCGTTCTCCGCTATTAGTGACTTTGGAGTAACACTTTGTTGCATGTTGAGGGATAGTTATGTGATCCAATTATGTTAGTATTGTTGACGGAACTTGCACTAGAGAAAGTATGAACCCTAGGCCTTGTTCAACGCATTGCAATACCGTTTACACTCACTTTTATCATTTATCTGTTATCCATATACCACTTGTATCACCATCTCTTCGCCGAACTAGTGCACATATACAATTTACCATTGTATTGGGTGTGTTGGGGACACAAGAGACTCTTTGTTATTTGGTTGCAGGGTTGCTTGAGAGAGACCATCTTCATCCTACGCCTCCTACGGATTGATAAACCTTAGGGCATCCACTTGAGGGAAATTTGCTACTGTCCTACAAACCTCTGCACTTGGAGGCCCAACAACGTCTACAACAAGAAGGTTGTGTAGTAGACATCAGCCGGCCTCTGTAAGTGCATCTAGTGCCCCTTAGTGATTTTGGTGTATTGAAGACTTATAGGTTAAGGGACTAATGCGTGTGTGAGTGTACACAGGTCTATAAGTCTATGAGGAGTTTGATATTTACAGGAAAAGTCGACCCCTAAAAATGAATATCTTCGACTGAAGATTTTGGTATTTCTGAAGACTTTCATGAAGACTTTGAAAGTGAGATTGTGTGATGCATATCGTATAATCATGCCCACGGATACTTGAGGTGACATTGGAGTATCTAGGTGACATTAGGGTTTTGATTGATTTGTGTATTAAGGTGTTATTCTAGTATGAACTGTAGGGCTGTTTGTGACACTTATAGGAATAGCCCAACGGATTGATTGGAAAGAATAACTTTGAGGTGGTTTCGTACCCTACCATAATCTCTTCATTCGTTCTCCGCTATTAGTGACTTTGGAGTGACTCTTTGTTGCATGTTGAGGGATAGTTATGTGATCCAATTATGTTAGTATTGTTGAGGGAACTTGCACTAGCGAAAGTATGAACCCTAGGCCTTGTTTCAACGCATTGCAATACCGTTTACGCTCACTTTTATCATTAGTTACCTTGCTGTTTTTATATTTTCATATTACAAAACTATTATCTATTATCCATATACCACTTGTATCACCATCTCTTCGCCGAACTAGTGCACCTATACAATTTACCATTGTATTGGGTGTGTTGGGGACACAAGAGACTCTTTGTTATTTGGTTGCAGGGTTGCTTGAGAGAGACCATCTTCATCCTACGCCTCCTACGGATTGATAAACCTTAGGTCATCCACTTGAGGGAAATTTGCTACTGTCCTACAAACCTCTGCACTTGGAGGCCCAACAACGTCTACAAGAAGAAGGTTGTGTAGTAGACATCAAGCTCTTTTCTGGCGCCGTTGTCGGGGAGGTTAGCGCTTGAAGGTATATCTTTAGATCTTGCAATCGAATCTTTTTGTTTCTTGTTTTAGCACTAGTTTAGTTTATAAAAGAAAGCTGTAAAAAATGTAATTGAGTTTACCTCATACGCTTCATCTTTTTAATATATTTCGTGACTATGATGGAAAGGAAAATTGTGCTCAAATACTAGAAGAAGAATTACATAGAATGCTTGGCATAAAATACGTGGATAATGAGCATGATTGCAATGTTGTTAGTACGAATTCTTTGAATATCCATGATACTAATGATGATTGCACTAGTTATGATGAAAATGTCTCCTATAAACATGTCAATTTTTGTGGAGTGCATTGGGTTTGTAAGTACACACCAAAAAGGGAAGATAGATATTGCAAGAAGCATAAGTACTTAGAAACTAAATTGTTGCAAGAAATAATAGATGATTGTGCTGAAATTTTAAATTTTCTTGGCCGTACTTGTGGACTTTGCAATGAACAGGGTCATTTAGCTATCCGATGCAAATTGTTCCTTGATCTAATCGTGTCCAAAAATTGTGATGACTTGATTTCCCTTGCACATTATAATGAACTTAGTTTGCTTATGGGTTATGAAGAAATGAAACGTTTAATTAATCATCTTCCAGAATTTGCCCATTACAAACTTCTTGGCTTTGATCTAGAGGAAATTTATATGTATTGTGCGGTGAATTGTATTGAAAATCCTTATATTGCCAACTACATAAAGAAAAGGAAACAAATAGAAGATGAAGAGAATACTAATGAAAGGGAAGAGACTTCCCAATACCCTCCTATTATTTCTTATGATGAATCAGGTAACGAGGAAGAGCCTCCTATTCAACCAATCTCATTAATAAGGAGATCCAAAAGGAGGATTGAACCCACACATGATGTGGTGAAGAAGAAGAAAAGAAAAAGGAAGAGAGGTAAAAAGATATCTCTCCCAAATAATGCTGCTCCTATTACTATTGTGCCTCATGAAAATATAATTGTGGAAGATAATGATACTTCTTATGATCTTGAAAATCTTTTTGGCACTTGCTTGGAAGAATATGATAATTGCTGTACTATTGGTGCTATCCATACTATTAATGATGAGAGTGATTATGCTTATGATATGAAAAGCCCCAAGCTTGGGGATGCTATGTTTGATGAATATGATGTTTTTGAGAATATATTTGCTGCAATTAATGTTTGTCCCAAGCTTGGGGATGCTACGTTTAATTAAGATGATATTTTTAGTCTCCCAAGTTTTGATATGCAAATTTATAATGATGATAGCATGCCTCCTACTTATGATGATTATTGTGATGATACTTATGCTATAAAAAGTAGTGATTATATTTATAAAACTTGTCAAGATTATTATTACCCCTTCTCTTAACATTACTCTTTTATTGTGGAAACAATTTATAGTATTCGAGTTTCCTATGATACTCCCACTATTCCGAATGAGAAGAATTTTTCTTATGTGGAGAGTAATAAATTTTCTATGCTTGTAGATCATGAAAAGAATGCTTTAGGTACTGGTTATATTGTTTAATTCATTCATGATGCTACTGAAAATTATTATGAGGGAGGAATTTATGCTTGTAGGAATTGCAATAATATTAAGTTTCCTCTCTATGTGCTTAAAGTTTTGAAGTTATGCTTGTTTTACCTTCCTATGCAAGTTGATTCTTGTTCCCACAAGTTGTTTGCTCACAATATCTCTATGCATAGGAAGTGGGTTAGACTTAAATGTGCTAGTCATATTCTTCATGATGCTCTCTTTATGTTACAATTCTTATCTTTTATGTGAGCATCATTGAAATCATCATGCCTAGCTAGGGGCGTTAAACGATAGCGCTTGTTGGGAGGCAACCCAACTTTATTTTTGTTCCTTGCTTTTTGTTCCTGTTTAGTAATAAATAATTCATCTAGCCTCTGTTTAGATGTGGTTTTATTCTTTTAATTAGTGTTTGTGCCAAGCAGAACCTTTGGGAAGACTTGGGGGAAGTCTTTGTGATCATGCTGTAAAAAACAGAAACTTTAGCGCTCACGAGAATTGCTGCCATTTTTATTTGGAGAGTGCTATTTAGTTAATTTTTTGCAGATGATTAATATATAAATTCGTCAGTTCCAGCAATTTATTTGAGAATTTTATGAGTTCCATAAGTATACGTTTGATCCAGATTACTACAGACTGTTCTGTTTTTGACAGATTCTGTTTTCATTGTGTTGTTTACTTATTTTGATGAGTCTATGGCTAGTAAAATAGTTTATAAACCATAGAGAAGTTGGAATACAGTAGGTTTAACACCAATATAAATAAATAATGAGTTCATTACAGTATCTTGAAGTGGTGATTTATTTTCTTATACTAACGGAGCATACGAATTTTCTGTTAAGTTTTGTGTTGTGGAGTTTTCAAGTTTTGGGTAAGGATTCGATGGACTATGGAATAAGGAGTGGCAAGATCCTAAGCTTGGGGATGCCCAAGGCACCCCAAGGTAATATTCAAGGATAGCCAAGAGCCTAAGCTTGGGGATGCCCCGGAAGGCATCCCCTCTTTCGTCTTCGTTCATCGGTAACTTTACTTGGAGCTATATTTTTATTCGCCACATGATATGTGTTTTGCTTGGAGAGTAGTTTTATTTTATTTAGTTTTGATTTCTTTTTAAATAAAATACCAAGATCTGAAATTATTAAATGTTAGAGAATCTTCACATGGTTGCATAATTATTTGACTACTCATTGATCTTCACTTAAATCTTTCGGAGTAGTTTGTCATTTGCTCTAGTGCTTCACGTATATCTTTTAGAGCATGGTGGTAGTTTTATTTTGAAGAAATAGATGAACTCTCATGCTTCACTTAGATTATTTTGAGAGTCTTAAATAGCATGGTAATTTTCTTAAAATCCTAATATGCTAGGTATTCAAGAATAATAAAATTCTCTTATGAGTGTGTTGAATACTATGAGAAGTTTGATACTTGATAATTATTTTGAGATATGGAGATGGTGATATTAGAGTCATGCTAGTTGAGTGGTTAGGAATTTGAGAAATACTTGTGTTGAAGTTTGTGATTCCTGTAGCATGCACGTATGGTGAACCGTTATGTGATGAAGTCGGAGCATGATTTATTTATTGATTGTCTTCCTTATGAGTGGCGGTCGGGGACGAGTGATGGTCTTTTCCTACCAATCTATCCCCCTAAGAGCATGCACGTAATACTTTGCTTTGATAACTTGTAGATTTTTGCAATAAGTATATGAGTTCTTTATGACTAATGTTGAGTCCATGGATTATACGCACTCTCACCCTTCCACCTTTGCTAGCCTCTCTAATACCGCGCACCTTTCGCCGGTATCATACACCCACCATATACCTTCCTCAAACCAGCCACCATACCTACCTATTATGGAATTTCCATAGCCATTCCGAGATATATTGCCATGCAACTTTCCATCGTTCCATTTATTATGACACATTCCATCATTGTCATATTGCTTAGCATGATCATGTAGTTGACATAGTATTTGTGGCAAAGCCACCGTTCATAATTCTTTCATACTTGTCACTCATGAGTCATTGCATATCCTGGTACACCGCCGTAGGCATTCATATAGAGTCATATTTTGTTCTAAATATCGAGTTGTAATTGTTGATTTGTAAGAAAAATAGAAGTGTGATGATCATCATTATTAGAGCATTGTCCCAGTGAGGAAAGGATGATGGAGATTATGATTCCCCCACAAGTCGGGATGAGACTCCGAACGAAAAAAAAGAGGCCATAAAAAAGAGAAAAGGCCCAAATAAAATAAAATAAAGAAAAAGAAAACGAAAAAAATGAGAGAAAAAGAGAGAAGGGACAATGTTACTATCCTTTTACCACACTTGTGCTTCAAAGTAGCACCATGATCTTCATAGTAGATAGTCTCTCATGTTATCACTTTCATATACTAGTGGGAATTTTTCATTATAGAACTTGGCTTGTATATTCCAATGATGGGCTTCCTCAAATTGCCATAGGACTTCATGAGCAAGCAAGTTGGATGCACACCCACTTAGTTTCTTTTTGAGCTTTTATATACTTATAGCTCTAGTGCATCCGTTGCATGGCAATCCCTACTCACTCACATTGACATCTATTGATGGGCATCTCCATAGCCCATTGATACGCCTAGTTGATGTGAGACTATCTTCTCCCTTTTTGTCTTCTCCACAACCACCACTCTATTCCACCTATAGTGTTATATCCATGGCTCACGCTCATGTATTGCGTCAAGATTGAAAAAGTTTGAGAACATCAAAAGTATGAAACAATTGCTTGGCTTGTCATCGAGGTTGTGCATGATTTAAATATTTTTTGTGGTGAAGATAGAGCATAGCCAGACTATATGATTTTGTAGGGATAGATTTCTTTGGCCATGTTATTTTGAGAAGACATGATTGCTTAGTTAGTATGCTTGAAGTATTATTGTTTTTATGTCAATATTAAACTTTTGTCTTGAATCTTATGGATCTGAATATTCATGCCACAATTAAGAAGAATTACATTGAAATTATGCCAAGTAGCACTCCGCATCAAAAATTCTGTTTTTATCATTTACCTACTCGAGGACGAGCAGGAATTAAGCTTGGGGATGCTGATACGTCTCCAACGTATCTATAATTTTTGATTGCTCCATGCTATATTATCTACTGTTTTGAATGTTTATGGGCTTTATTATTCACTTATATATCATTTTTGGGACTAACCTATTAACCCAGAGCCCAGTGACAGTTTCTGTTTTTACCTTGTTTTAGGGTTTTGAAGAAAAGGAAAATCAAACGGAGTCCAATTGACCCGAAACTTCACGAAACACATTTTTGGAAGGAAATAAGCCCAGAAGACTTGAAGTGCACGTAAGGGAAGCTTCGAGGAGGCCACGAGGTAGGGGGGGGGGCGCCCTCTACCCTTGTGGGCCCCTCGTGGCCCCCTGACGTACTTCTTCCGCCTATATATCTCCATATACCCTAAAACTTCCAGAGAGCACAATAGATCGGGAGTTCTGCCGCTAGAAGCCTCCGTAGCCACCGAAAGCCAACCTAGACCCGTTCTGGCACCCTGCCGGAGGGGGCAATCCCTCTTCGGTGGCCATCTTCATCATCCCGGTGCTCTCCATGACGAGGAGGGAGTAGTTCTCCCTCGGGGCTGGGGGTATGTACCAGTAGCTATGTGTTTGATCTCTCTCTCTCTTTCGTGTTCTTGAGGTGTTACGATCTTGATGTATCGCGAGCTTTGCTATTATATTTGGATCCTATGATGTTTCTTCCCCCCTCTACTCTCTTGTGATGGATTGAGTTTTCCCTTTGAAGTTATTTTATCGGATTGAGTCTTTAAAGATTTGAAAACACTTGATGTATGTCTTGCCGTGCGTATCTATGGTGAAAATGGGATATCACGTGACTCACTTGATGTATGTTTTGGTGATCAACTTGCGGGTTCCGCCCATGAACCTATGCATAGGGGTTGGCACACGTTTTCGTCGTGATTTTCCGGTAGAAACTTTGGGGCACTCTTTGAGGTTCTATGTGTTGGTTGAATAGATGAATCTGAGATTGTGTGATGCATATCGTATAATCACGCCCACGGATACTTGAGGTGACATTGGAGTATCTAGGTGACATTAGGGTTTTGATTGATTTGTGTATTAAGGTGTTATTCTAGTACGAACTCTAGGGCTGTTTGTGACACTTATAGGAATAGCCCAACGGATTGATTGGAAAGAATAACTTTGAGGTGGTTTCGTACCCTACCATAATCTCTTCGTTCGTTCTCCGCTATTAGTAACTTTGGAGTGACTCTTTGTTGCATGTTGAGGGATAGTTATGTGATCCAATTATGTTAGTATTGTTGAGGGAACTTGCACTAGCGAAAGTATGAACCCTAGGCCTTGTTTCAACGCATTGCAATACCGTTTACGCTCACTTTTATCATTAGTTACCTTGCTGTTTTTATATTTTCATATTACAAAACTATTATCTATTATCCATATACCACTTGTATCACCATCTCCTCGCCGAACTAGTGCACCTATACAATTTACCATTGTATTGGGAGTGTTGGGGACACAAGAGACTCTTTGTTATTTAGTTGCAGGGTTGCTTGAGAGAGACCATCTTCATCCTACGCCTCCTACGGATGATAAACCTTAGGTCATCCACTTGAGGGAAATTTGCTACTGTCCTACAAACCTCTGCACTTGGAGGCCCAACAACGTCTACAACAAGAAGGTTGTGTAGTAGCCATCAGTCGGCCTCTGTAAGTGCATCTAGTGCCCCTTAGTGATTTTGGTGTATTGAAGACTTATAGGTTAAGGGACTAATGCGTGTGTGAGTGTACACAGGCCTATAAGTCTATGAGGAGTTTGATATTTATAGGAAAAGTCGACCCCTAAAAATGAATATCTTCGACTAAAGATTTTGGTATTTCTGAAGACTTTCATGAAGACTTTGAAAGTGAAGAAATTGGTGTGTTTGTGAAGACTTGATAATCATGCGAGAAATATGAAGCTTGAAGACTTTCGTGTTCATAGTTTTGTTTTTCTCTTTCTTGAGTCATAGGAAACACCGTACTGTTAAAGGGGGTCGAGGAAATACTAAGGAAAAATTTCTATGTGATGCTCAACTCAAAATCCTACACCTACCAATCCCTTCGAGTGAAGCCATTGGAAATCTCATATAGTTCAGTCAATTTCTTCAGTGACAGAGACGAAGTTCTTCTGGTCTCTGAGGAATTTGTCCTGACTGAGGAGTTAGGAATTCGCCAGTGCGGATTGCCTACACAGTGAGGAACATGATAGCCCTGAGGATTTTACTACTCAAAATTCCGACCGTTGTTGTGCTATGCGCCAGCTGTCCCAAAATATCTATCCACCTAACAGTCATATCATTGAAGGGCATTTATGTCTTATCATGTCGGGCTGCTCCCTAGGCTATAAATAGCCGCCCCCTACAACCACTAGCTGATTGGCTGCTCCGAGAGAAACTGACACTTGTCATTTGAGAGCAACCCATCCTCTGAGGACTTTGAGCAAAAATCATCAAGTGAGGAAAAACCAAAAACCCAAAACCCAAACACCTACAAACCCCAAGTGATTGAGCATCACTGAAGAGATTGATCCTGAGAGGATCCGATGCTTGTTACCTTTGAAGACTGTGCTTCTTCCAGACGGTTAGGCGTCATGGTCTAGAGCATCCAAGAGGAATTGTGGATCGCCGAGTGACCAAGTTTGTGAAGGTTTGGAAGTCGCCTGAAGACTTACCATGAGTGATTGGACGAGGTTTGTGTGACCTTAGTTCAAGGAGAATATGGTGAGGACTGGGTGTCTTGGACTAAGTGTCCTTGACTGGGTGTCCAGGACTGTGTGTCCTTGAGTTTAAATACTCAGCCGCTCCAACCAGACGTACAACTAAGGCAGCAGTTGGAACTGGTCTACCAAATCATTGTCTTCACCGAGCTTACTAGTTCTATTTCCTCAACTCTTTCATTTCCTCATAACTGTGCTGTATGTTTGTTCATATCTGTGTTTGAAGACTTTGACTGAAGACTTTCTCAATTTCCCCAATTCAATTTCTTTAGTCTGTTTGTCTTCATCCTGTGTTATCCTGTGATTACGCTTCCTGTACTCTGTGCCTGTCTTCATTTCATCATGATGACTATGCTTGTATTCTGTTATGTTTACCTCTGAGTACTTATTCCGCTGCTAGTAGTTCTTCGCTAAGGAATTTCCTCACCGGCAAATTCCTCGGTGAAGAATTTCATAAAAATCGCCTATTCACCCCCCTCTAGTCGATATAACGCACTTTCAATTGGTATCAGAGCAAGGTACTCCCTTGTTCTGTGTGATTTTGGTTTAACCGCCTGGAGTTTTAGTTATGTCGACCGCAGGTATGATCAAGGTCTCTGCTGGGTGTCCTACCTTCGATGGGACGGACTACCCCTACTGGAAGAATAAGATGCGAATGCATCTTGAAGCAATTGATAACGATCTCTGGTATGTTGTGGAAAATGGTGTTCCCTCAGTCACACCTTCTCTGAATGCTGCCGATGTGAAGAGACTCAAGCAACTCGACTCTCAAGTGAAGAATATCATATCTGGCCATCTGAGCAAAGGACAGTATGGGAGAGTGAGTGCTTTGGAAACAGCGAAGCTTATCTGGGACAGGTTGTCCAAAGTGAATGAAGGAGTCTCAACTCAGCGTGACTCTCGAGTTGATGTTCTTCCCAATCTCTTCAACCGCTTCAAAAGACTCGACAATGAAAATGTTCAACAAACCTTCAATCGCCTCACTGACATCTCAAATGAGCTTCAAGCACTTGGTGCCACTGACATCACCGACCATGAGGTGGTGAAGAAATTGCTGAGATTGCTTGATTCCTCATTTGACACTATGGCATTGATGATTCAAGAACGTGCTGATTACAAGTCACGTGATCCCTCTGATATTCTTGAGAGGCTAAATACTCATGAGTTCCAACTTGCTGAAAAGAGAGATCTCTATGGTTCAAGCTATGGCAGAACACGTGCACTGAAGGCCAAGGCAGTATCTGAGTCCGAAGATGAAGACTCTGGTAGCAGCCTTGGTGATCCTGAAGAACTGAGCCATGATCTGGCTCTGCTCGTGAAGAAGTTCCAAAAGTTCTCAAGACGTGGTCGCCTTGGAAGATCCTCAAGGAGCAATGATTCCTCATCCAGTGACTACAAGAAGAGGCTCTGTCACAAGTGCAAGAAACCTGGACATTTCATTCAAGATTGTCCTTAGTGGGAAAAGGAATCAAAGAAGAAGAAATACAAGGATTACAGTTATGATGATGCAAAGAAAAAGAAGAAATCCACAAAATCCTCATCATCAAAATCCTCAAAGCCTTCATATCACAAGAAGAGCAGCTCCAAGAAGGCCAGGGCATTCATTGGCAAGGAAATGGACTCTGAGACTGAATCTGAAGAAAATGAGGAAGAGGAGTCATCTGAGGAGTCCGAATCCGGAGTGGCGAGCCTAGCTCTCACTACTGCATTCGTCAGCAAGTCTATCTTCAACACTGAAGAAAATGACCTCACCAACAAGGCTGATGAAGGCGATGATGACTACGCTCCCACCTATTGCTTCATGGCAAAGGGTGCCAAGGTACTCAAATATACCTCCTCTGAATCAAGTGAGAATGAATCTGATGAAAACCTTAAGCCCAGCTATTCTAAACTTGCTAAGATTGCTATAAAACAACAAAGGGCTTTAGAAAAGGTTCAAAACATGCTAAATAAAAGTGATGATATGTTGGGTGAAGAAATGGATTGCACTGAAACTTTGACTGAAAATCTTCAGAGACTTCAGTCCAAGCTTGACAAACTTCAAAGTCATCATAACACTCTCTTATCGGATCATGAGAAGCTTTCTTATGAATTTCTTCAAAGAAAGCAGGACCTTCAGAAGCTAAGAGTGAGTTATGAAGATCTTCAAAAGGAGCGCGATTCATTACTTGCTCAACAAATTAGCACATCTCAGGAAGAATTTGTTCCTCCATGCTTGAAGTGCATTGAACGTGAATCTGCTAATTCTTCACCTGAATGTTCAAATGCTGCTAATGTTTCAAATTCTTCACATGCCTCTGCTATCACTAATTCCTTATATGAGGACATTGCTAGTATCACTGACAATGCAGGGCTGAAGGAATTGTACACGACAGGCATGTACAAAAGCCTCAAAGGGCATCAGGCTCTTTGTGATGTGCTTAAAATGCAGATCCTCAACAGGAACCCTAGGAAAGAGGGTATCGCCTTTGAGAGGAAACTCAATGCTGATGGTACATATTGGAAGCCTGAGCAGTACCCCAAAACTACATGGGTTGCTGCAAAGGGACCTCCAGTTGATCCATCTAACTTATCTAGATTTGCATGTGAATCTCCTCATTCTGATGATGAGTCAATTGACTCCAACTATAAGCTATTCAAAAATCAGAATGGTGAAGTATTTGCTAGATATATTGGCACTAACTACAGGAACGGCTCCCCTATGAAGAAAATCTGGGTTCCTAAAAGATGCCTTGAAAATCTTCAGGTGAATGTCACCATGACGCCACCTGTGAAGAATAGGAACCCCAGATCAAATTCCTCATACAGACCAAATTCCTCATATGGATCAAAGTCCTCATATGAACATCATCATGCTAACTTGTCTGTTTCACAGGGAAGATCTAAGGATTATGGATATGTGCATTATTCTTCAAATCATTATGTCCATAAGTCATTGAAGAACTTCTCTGCTTACTCATATGCTTACTCTAACCCATCTTATGTGAAACGAAATGGATTGGCTTCTATGCCATCCTTCTCGTATGGAGCTCACAGAATGATGAACTCTTTGCCACCCCTTCAGATGTGGGTGGTGAAGAAAAAGAACTAATCTCTTCTGCAGGATCAGGTCTCCAGATGCACGTAATTGTCTGAAGAATTTGCTGGAGACCTGAGCATGCCTGACAGGACGCAGGCTAATCATGAAGAAATGAACTTTCATTGCTCACGTCCTCATATTGCTTTATCAGTTCTTTTACTTGATGAAATTGATCTGATGAATTGATGTCATATTCTTCACTAATGAAGTATATGAGTTTGTAAGATGCACTAATTCATCTACAGGATGATCAACCCAAAGCCACTGAGTGGGTCCTCGATAGTGGATGTACAAACCACATGACTGGTGACAGGAATCTATTGATGGATGCTCCATTATCTCCGTCGCATCTGAAGCATATCATCTTTGCTAACAAAGGCAAAAGTCAGGTATTGGGTCTAGGTAAGGTTGCGACTACAAAGGATTGACACATGGACAAAGTCATGCTTGTTGAGTCCTTAGGATACAACCTTATCTCTGTCTCAATGCTTTGTGATCTTGATATGGTTGTTGTCTTTGGCAAGTACCGTTGTGTTGTGTTTATGGAAGATGACAATTCCAAAGTCTTCGAAGGCTTTAGGAGAGGAGACCTGTATATTGTTGATTTCTCTACAGGACCACAACTAGCCGTGTGCTTACTTGCAAAAGCTTCAGAAGGCTGGCTCTGGCATCGACGACTTGGTCATGCAGTCATGAGGAATTTGCACACGCTTGCGAAGAAGAAGCATGTCATTGGCATCAAGAATGTCAAATTCCTCAAGGATCACCTATGCGGAGCCTGTGAAGTTGGGAAGATGACCAAGGCCAAGCATCCAGCAAAGACTATCATGACCACCACTCACCCATTTGAATTGCTTCACATGGATCTCTTTGGTCCTAATCATTATTCTGATATCTCAAATGAAGCATCTCAATATGGCTTCGTTATTGTTGATGATTATTCTTGTTACACATGGGTACACCTTGTTACTTACAAACATGAAGTGCAGGAAGTCTTCAAACGATTTTCCTCGAGGGCTTCAACCAACTTTGGTGTGAAGATCAAGCACATCAGAAGTGACAATGGCACTGAGTTCAAGAATTCTGGTCTCGATGACTATCTTGATGAACTTGGTATCACTCATGAGTTATCTGCTCCGTACACTCCTTAGCAGAACGGCATCGTGGAGCGCAAGAACAGGACTCTTGCTGAGATGGCTCACACTATGCTTGATGAATACAAAACGCCTCGTCGTTTCTGGACTGAGGCAATTGATACTGCGTGCCACATCATCAACAGAGTATATCTTCACAAAGTCTTCAAAAAGACTGCCTATGAGCTCCTCACTGATAAGAAACCCAATGTAAGTTATTTCAAAGTCTTCGGTGCTAAATGTTGGATTAGAGATCCTCATCGCAACTCAAAATTTGCATCGAAAGCACATGAAGGTTTTATGCTTGGTTACGGAAAGGACTCGCACACCTACAGAGTCTTCAACAACGTTCTTCACAAAGTTGTTGAAACTGTAGATGTGCGGTTCGATGAAACTAATGGATCGCAAAGAGAGCACCTACCTACTGTGATAGATGAACCAGCACTTGAGGAAACTATCAAGTTCAAGGCTACTGAGGATGTCATTCCTACTGAAGAATCTGCTGAAGAATTCATTCCAGAACATGAAGAACGTCGAGCTAATGCACCTGAAAAAAATGCTGAAGAAAATGGTGCTAAAGAAAACGCTGATCAAACTCTTCAACGACAACCAGCTCATCCTCGCAGTGCAAGTTGAAAAGATCATCAATGACATCAAAGCACCAGGTCCTCTCACACGCTCAAAAGCTTCACATTTGTCTAACTTTTGTGGGCAGTATGCTTTTGTCTCTATTACAGAGCCCACTAAGGTAGATGAAGCATTTCTGGAGCCTGAGTGGATTCAGGCCATGCAAGAAGAATTACATCAGTTCAAGCTCAACAATCTCTGGGAACTGGTCAAACATCCAGATCCTCGCAAGCACAATATCATCGGCACAAAGTGGATCTACCGCAACAAGCAAGATGAAAATGGCCTTGTGGTGAGGAATAAGGCACGGCTTGTAGCTCAAGGCTACACACATGTTGAAGGAATTGATTTTTATGAAACTTTTGCACCTGTTGCTAGACTTGAGGCTATTCGCATATTACTTGCTTATGCTAACCATCATGATATCACTCTATATCAAATGGATGTGAAAAGTGCATTCCTCAATGGTAAGCTTGAGGAAGAAGTATATGTTGCTCAACCCCCAGGTTTTGAAGATCCAAAGAATCCTGACAAAGTCTTCAGACTCAATAAGGCCCTCTATGGCCTCAAGCAGGCCCCACGGGCTTGGTATGATACTTTGAAGGAACTCTTCATGAAGAAAGGCTTCAAAGCCGGTTCACTCGACCCTACTCTTTTCACTAAATCTTATGATGGTGAATTGTTTGTGTGCCAAGTATATGTTGATGATATTATCTTTGGCTGTACTGACCAACGTTATAGTGATGAATTTGCCTATATGATGAGTGAAGAATATCAAATGTCTAGGATGGGAGAGTTAAATTCTTCTTAGGTCTTCAAATTCGTCAACAACACAATGGCATATTCATATCTTATGAGAAATACCTCAAGGATGTACTGAGGAAATTCGGCATGCAAGATTGCAAAGGCGTCAAAATTCCTATGCCCACAAATGGCCATCTGTGCACTGATGAAAATGGTATTGACTTCGATCATAAGGTATACCGCTCCATGATAGGTTCCTTATTATACTTATGTGCATCTAGGCCAGATATAATGCTTAGTGTTTGCATGTGTGCCCGATTTCAAGCTGCACCGAAGGAATCACACCATAAGGCTGTGAAGCATATTCTTCGATATATAGCTCACACACCAACACTTGGATTATGGTACCCCAAGGGCTCATCTTTTGATCTTGTTGGATATTCTGACTCTGACTATGCTGGTGATCGTGTGGATCGCAAGTCAACATCTGT
The DNA here is from genome assembly GCF_003073215.2 of Triticum urartu. Taxonomy (NCBI): domain Eukaryota; kingdom Viridiplantae; phylum Streptophyta; class Magnoliopsida; order Poales; family Poaceae; genus Triticum; species Triticum urartu. The sequence continues at coordinate 681,972,636 of NC_053023.1, read as the reverse complement.
TACATGTCATTTCCTCGGACGATCTTTGGTGTGTTGGTCCTCGAAGAAACAGAACTGCGTATCACTATCTACTGCTGAACCTGAGTACATTGCCACTGGTTCTTGCTGTGCCCAATTGCTATGGATGAAGCAAACTCTCAAGGACTACGACGTCAACATGGAGAATGTACCTCTCTTCTGTGACAATGAGAGTGCCATCAAGATTGCTCACAACCCAGTTCAGCACTCGAAGACAAAGCACATTCAGATTCGTCATCATTTTCTTCGTGATCATGTGTTGAAGGGCGGCATTTCTATTGAGCATGTGAAGACTGAAGAACAACTAGCCGATATCTTCACAAAGCCCTTGGATGAGAAGAGATTTAGCAAGTTGCGGTGTGAGCTAAATATCTTAGAGTCTTCGAATGTTCTTTGAAAAGGACACTCATCCTAACACTTATGCAAAATTGATGACTTATATGTGCAACACATGAAGAAACGTTTTACTTCAATCAATGAAGAATAACACTCTTAGTGTGAAGAAATTAACGAAGAATTTGATTCTTAGAACCCTACGATAATTGTACGTGGTATCTGAAATCATCATTCTTATACGGTGGGTCACGCCACCACCAAAAGTTGAAATTCCTCAAATTATTCATATTCTTCAACTTTGCATAGTCTTCACTGGTTCCGTCGTTTTTCTTCATTGGTATATATATATATATATGAGTTTATGTCCTCTACAGCATTCACTTATTGCTATTTCTTCAAGTTGGTTTTCTGTTAAGTGAATGTGATCGGACCCTTCCCCTCTATGCTATGCTCAACCCAATCTGTTCACAAATTTTTCATGTGCGTTCTATTTGAAACTCGTTCAAAATCTTCACTGTGTCCTTGTCAGCTGAAGAAATTGCGAACGGAACTTTAAAACCTATCTTATCGAAATTTTCGGTCTTGCCGCTCAAACCGTTCCGCATATCTCGATACACTTATCCACTCACCCATGATCTAACACGATCTCCACCTCTCACTACGTGGGTGACACATGTCATGCGAATGAGAAGGGTCAGGGGCACGTTCGTCCAATTTCTTCGGACGAGCAGTTTTTCACCGTGGCTATAAATACCCCTCCTTCCCTTCCTCGCTTCTTTTACTCCGCTCGACCTCTCTCTCCAGCTCGAGCTTCTCAAACCCTAGCGCCGTCGCTACTTCATCGCCGCCGGTGAGGAAGAGCTTCACTGCCTCGACCTCGTCACCGATGTACTCACGCCGACCGCGGACATCTTCACTCCGCCGCCGCCGTAGCCGTCTTCCTCCGCCAAGTTAGGGCGTGGAAGATCTGCACAGACGAACTTCACATCTCCTCACTCCAGTTCGTCGTGTTCTTCGTCCAGGGTAAATAAAAGTTACTTTTACTGCCCTCGTTGATTCGAATGATTATCTACAAAATCTTCAAAAGTGTTTTTTTCATATCTTCACACACTGAACACCCTACAAGTCATCCGTTCTTGATTCGTTTCTCTAAGCATCATTTTTCTTCAAGATTCCTCAATTGTGTGGATCTTTGATCTGTACAACTCTGGAACCTAAGACAAAGAACGCTTAGTGAAAATCTTCAAGACTCATCTGGTCAAATTCCTCAAACCTGTTCATTTTGAAAAACCTTCTGAGAACGCATATGACCTCTCCAAATTCCTCGCAACTATACTCTGTTCACAGGTACACATGTTAGCTGCTAAATCACTAGGTTCTCATCAACTTAACTCATTTGTAGCGTTCCTCGAAGAAAAGTTGCGTACTTCTTCAGAGAATTCGATTGTTCAAATTCCTCAACTGAAGAAAATGGCTGATGGTAAAAGGCCACAGAAGGGAGGAAAGAGGCCTGAGGTAAATACAACATTTGAAATCCCTGATGACATATATGCTGGGTACTGCACACCTACTAAGGAAACCAAGAATGAGCGCAAAGTGCACATTCAGAAGATCGAGAGGAGATGGGAAAGAGAATGGAGGGAGTACAGATATGTCACTCCTAAGTATATGAAGAAATTCGCACTCAATCCTCCATGCCCAAGAGCACCATTGGCACCTGGCCAAATTGCTGATCCCACCAGCCTCAAGCGAGGTGAGGACTATCCTGATGAATGGGCCAAGCGCCAAGGCAAGTTGGCTAAGCAAGCCAAAGAAGCAGTGAGGAAATTCAATGAAGACTCTGCTGCTGCTGCTGCCTCTGCTGAGGCCTTTGCTGTCAAGCCAAAGAAGGCTATGTCAAAGAAGCCTGCGTGCAAGCCAAGTGCTTCATCAGCAATGCCCTCACGGCCAGAATCATCAAAGCCCTCACGGCCAGAATCATCAAAGCCCTCACGGCCAATTCCTCATGCTGCTCCTATTCCTCCAAAGTCCTCAGCTCCTCCGCCAAAGCCTTCAGCTGTTCCGACAAAATCCTCAGCACCTGTGCATCTCGCTTCATGCCAAAGGACTGCCGGCATCTCCATTGCCTCAGGTGTCTCAGCTAGTTCCTCAGCTGCACCAAGTTCCTCAGCTGGCCCCTCACCGCTGAAGACAAAGGCCACTGTTGGACAAGGTCCACGCCCAAGTCCTCAAAGAAGGCAAGTCGCTTTCCAAGTGTCGTCTGATGAAGATGAAGCTAATGATGATGAACTTGCAGAAATCATCAGAGACAGGCAAGTCAGGGCCGCTAGAGCCAAAGGATTAGAGGTGCCACTGCTTTTGGATCCCAAGCTGATCCTCGACTACATTGATGATTGGCACAAGGACCCCAACACTCCCTTGCCTAACTTCAAGCTGACTCCTGGCCAAAGTCACATGCTGACCCACTTCATTCAAGAAGAAAGGTGGAAATTTGAGAAGACCAGGTAGATCAAGAAAGCGCAGTACAAGAAAGTGCGCTATCTGAAGAAAAATGTTATCTCTATGACAACTGAAGAACTTGTCACTACTCAGACTGAGATTAAGAAACTCAGTGATGACTTTGAAGCATATCGCGCTGATTGGCTTGGAGCCAAGGTTCGTTTTGTGAAACTTGCGGATAACTTCACTTCCAATGTTGCAGCCCCAACGCAATAGGAAATTCCTCAAGCTGAAGCATCTGCTCAGCCTACTGAAGAAAATGCCAGCACCGCTGATGACAATCAGGCTACTGAAGATAATGTGAGTTCCAGGGCTGATGACTGCATTCCAGCCGCTGAAGAAATTGCCAGGGCACCCACTAGAGGTGTGCTTGAAGAAAATGAAGAACTCAGGGCAACTGCATCAGTTGTGCCTAAAGAAAATCAACCAGATTCCTCAGCTGCTCCTGCACCAACTTCAACTCCAATCCTTCCATCTGCATCAGATGTGAAGAAGACCAAGGCTGCAGAGCGTGCTGTAGTGAAGAAAAGGAAAGTATCAGCTGCTTCAGATTCTTCAGCTCCGAAGAAGATGAAGCCTTTGACAAGCTCATTTGCAAATCCGATTGATGTTGTTCCCATCTCAACCAGGCCATCAAAGAACCTCGTTCCCTTTGATGAAGAATATGTGATCCCCAGCGGATCTGATGACGAAACTCCTTATGCTGCTTCGTCTGAACCAATCGATGAAGAAATTGAAGTGGATGATATCCCTTCAACACCTATCATCTCCTCGCATGTGCCTCAGTTCACAGCTGAAGAGGCTGGCGTTGAAGAAATGGAAGATGATGATGTGGACATTGGCTGCTCCACACCCGTAATCAGTGATGAATTCTGGGAAAGTCAGCATCCAAACTTTCCAATGTTCACTCCTCTACAGCAAATTCCTCAGTACCCCACACAAACTGTTCACATGGGCTCTGAAGAAACTCATCCCACTGCATCTGTCCATGAGAAAATTCCAGCCACTAGCGCTGATGAAACTGCTGCTGCTGAACAACCAACTACGCAGACTGCCACTGAGGAGGAACCAGAAATTCCTTAGCCTGAAGAACCTGCGATTGAGATTCCTGAGGCCGTGATGCAACTCACAGACACTCCTCTGCCGAAGCCAAAGGATCCATTCTCATGCAAGCAAAAGTTCAAGGCTGATGATTTCTTCGGCGAGCACGTATTCTTCGAAGATTACAACCCATATGACTCTGCTCGTATTAGGAAGAGGCGTTTCTGGACTGCTAGTCAAGCCAATTTCTATTCCTCAGTGCTGTTCAACAAGGAGAAGATTTCCTACCATGAGCATATTTCTCACGTGGATATGGAATCTCTGCCGTGCTTCGCACCAGTCCTCAGTGTTCTTCACGACGCTGGGCTGCTCAACTTTTGCTCTAACATCTGTGATTGGAATGAAGAACTGATTCTTCAATTCTATGCAACGCTGCACATCACCGGAGATGCTGAAGATGTGAATTCATGGGTGCTGGACTGGATGTCTGAAAACACTCACTACACTGCACCAGCCTTTGAATTGCTTCGTGCTCTACCACTCAGTCCTCCCCTTGAAGAAGCTCGCTGCATCTACAGTGAACCTGAGCTCACACATCATTACATGCAGCTGCTGATGAAACCTTTAAAGCCAGGTCAAGCACCAAGAACCAAATTCCTCGTGAAGGAATTGCTGTACGTGCCCAGAACTGTCTATCGTATTCTTACGAGGACAATCAGTCCTATCAAAGGCCACGACTCATCTGATGAGGAAATTGTTGGCATCATGAAGAATCTGGTATTCAACATCGTTCATGGCATTCCTGTCAATTATCACGATTTCTTCATGAGGACTATGGCCAATGTTGCACTGTCTCCGTTTGAGCTGAAGCCTTATGCACCTTGGATCATGAGATTCCTCAGGACAAGGTCTTCACTCAACTACAAAGCTGATTTCCAGAATCATCTCAGCTACTTGCCCCCAATTGAAGTCCTCAAGCAGACATATTCCTCAGTTGATGGAAAGGGCAAGGCACCAGCTATAATAGATGAAGGCATTCATCCATTGGATGGTCATTTTCGCAAAGCTGTATCTTATTCCACCAATGATGACTCTGCCACACATGACTCTGCCAATGCACCTAAGTCCACTCCTCAAGCTACTGCTCCGCGCGTGAAGACTGACCGTGAACTTTTGCTTAGTCTTCACTAGAAGGTGGATCGAAATCACAAATGGGTTAAGCATCAGTTTGGTTCACTTCTTCACAACATGACTGCCACACACAATGCAGTGAAAAAAACCACTACTACCTCCATCAAGTCTTCGGTCGCACCTGGGCAATCCTGTCACATCTGTATGGTGAAGAAGATCTGAAGAACATGGGTCTTAATGAAGATTTTGACCGGTCTGCACCTCCATTGAAGAAATTCAAGAAGGTCAAGGTTCCTTCTCTGGTGGCCAGCTCATATTCTTCATCGCGCGACACTGATGAACATGAAGATTTGGACGACACTGCGGCAGGCCCTACATCAACAAACGACCCCAACAACGCTGGCGCTCCTTCATCAACATGATTATCTTCAGGGGCGTTAGTCCTCATTTTCGATCATTTTGGTCATTCGATGACAAAGGGGGAGAAATATGAGTTAGTCTTCAAGCGGGTCTACTATATGGGCATTTTTATCTGCTAAGTTACAACTCTCGTTCTTCTGAAACTTTATTGGATCGAGTTGTAATCTTAAACCCGATGGTGCTCTGATACTTTTGATGCACTGTGCTCTGATACTCTTGATGCACTATTCTGCATGCTTATTCCTCGTTAATATTATTGCATGCTTGCTGAATTTCATCAGTCACCATATTTCATCATGCATTTCAAATTCTTCATATTATATGTTAAATGCGTGTATGAATTACAAGATATAGGGGGAGATCTCCATGATTCAACTCTTCAAGTGTGCATTGCTTCAAAAGCAAATTCCTCACTATGCACATCTTCAGGGGGAGTTCTATATCTTGCAATCAAATTCCTCAATATCAGTATTTACACTTCATATGTTTATCCCCGTTGAAAACTTAACCTATATTGTCATCAATCACCAAAAAGGGGGAGATTGTAAGTGCATCTAGTGCCCCTTAGTGATTTTGGTGTATTAAAGACTTATAGGTTAAGGGACTAATGCGTGTGTGAGTGTACACAGGTCTATAAGTCTATGAGGAGTTTGATATTTACAGGAAAAGTCGACCCCTAAAAATGAATATCTTCGACTGAAGATTTTGGTATTTCTAAAGACTTTCATGAAGACTTTGAAAGTGAAGAAATTGGTGTGTCCGTGAAGACTTGATAATCATGCGAGAAATATGAAGCTTGAAGACTTTCGTGTTCATAGTTTTGTTTTTCTCTTTCTTGAGTCATAGGAAACACCGTACTGTTAAAGGGGGTCGAGGAAATACTAAGGAAAAATTTCCATGTGATGCTCAACTCAAAATCCTACACCTACCAATCCCTTCGAGTGAAGCCATTGGAAATCTCATACAGTTCAGTCAATTTCTTCAGTGACAGAGACGAAGTTCTTCTGGTCTCTGAGGAATTTGTCCTGACTGAGGAGTTAGGAATTCGCTAGTGCGGATTTCCTACACACTGAGGAACATGATAGCCTTGAGGATTTTACTACTCAAAATTCCGACCGTTGCTGTGCTATGCGCCAGCTGTCCCAAAATATCTATCCACCTAACGGCCATATCATTGAAGGGCATTTATGTCTTATCATGTCGGGCTGCTCCCTAGGCTATAAATAGCCGCCCCCTACAACCACTAGCTGGTTGGCTGCTCTGAGAGAAACTGACACTTGTCATTTGAGAGCAACCCATCCTCCGAGGACTTTGAGCGAAAATCATCAAGTGAGGAAAAACCAAAAACCCAAAATCCAAACACCTACAAACCCCAAGTGATTGAGCATCACTTAAGAGATTGATCCTGAGAGGATCCGACACTTGTTACCTTTGAAGACTGTGCTTCTTCCAGACGGTTAGGCGTCATGGTCTAGAGCATCCAAGAGGAATTGTGGATCGCCGAGTGACCAAGTTTGTTAAGGTTTGGAAGTCGCCTGAAGACTTACCACGAGTGATTGGACGAGGTCTGTGTGACCTTAGTTCAAGGAGAATACGGTGAGGACTGGGTGTCTTGGACTAAGTGTCCTTTACTGGGTGTCCGGGACTGTGTGTCCTCGAGTTTAAATACTCAGTCGCTCCAACCAGACGTACAACTGAGACAGCAGTTGGAACTGGTCTACCAAATCATTGTCTTCACCGAGCTTACTAGTTCTATTTCCTCAACTCTTTCATTTCCTCATAACTGTGTTGTATGTTTGTTCATATCTGTGTTTGAAGACTTTGACTGAAGACTTTCTCAATTTCCTCAGTTCAATTTCTTCAGTCTGTTTGTCTTCATCCTGTGTTATCCTGTGATTACCCTTCTTGTACTCTGTGCCTGTCTTCATTTCATCATGATGACTATGCTTGTATTCTGTTATGTTTACCTCTGAGTACTTATTCCGCTGCTAGTAGTTCTTCGCTAAGGAATTTCCTCACCGGCAAATTCCTCAGTGAAGAATTTCATAAAAATCGCCTATTCACCCCCCTCTAGTCGATATAACGCACTTTCAACCTCCCCCCTTGCTCCTTTATATATGGGGGCAGGGGGCACCCGCGAACACACAAGTCGATTGTTTTCAGCCGTGTGCGGTGCCCCCCTCCACCATAATCCACCTCGCTCATATCATAGTGGTGCTTAGGTGAAGCCCTGTTCCGGTAGCATCATCATCACCGTCATCACGCTGTTGTGCTGACGAAGCTCTCCCTCGAAGCTCTACTGGATCGTGAGTTCGTGGGACGTCACCGAGCCAAACGTGTGCAGATCATGGAGGTGTCGTACCTTCGGTGCTAGGATCGGTCGATCGTGAAGGCGTATGACTACATCAACCGTGTTGTCATAACGCTTCCGCTTACGGTCTACGAGGGTACGTAGACAACACTCTTCCCTCTTGTTGCTATGCATCACCATGATCTTGCGTGTGCGTAGGAATTTTTTTGAGATTACTGTGTTCCCCAACAAGAGGGAGGAAAACTGCAAGAATTGTGGAAGGAAAAGGATTGCGTAGTAAAACTTTGTAATGGAAACCCGAATACCAGAACAAGAAGGCAGTGTTCAAATCAGAGGAGAGAAAACCACGGGAACTGACACAACACTGATTAAAATATTCGAATAGTATGTTCTGTGATGGACATAGACACGGACATGATTGCTCATTCATTGCGCTTCTCTATTGCCTCGGGCCTATGTGAAAAAAGAGCTATGGGCAAATGTTTCATTTCCTTTGGAGTCTGATCGATATACCAAACAGTCCTCTAGTTTGCCCTTCACGCTTCCTTTGTTCCGAACGCAACGAAGGTGAAAAATATGCAGGAACTTCATTCCTTTGGTTTTCCCCCTAAAGTTCCTCAAATGGTGCATCCCAACATTTAATAAGGTATACATATTTCTTTGTAACTATGGTGGAGCTATGGCTTAGTTGAGGGGAGGATCGGAGGGGGCCGTTGCCCCCACCCTGGGCATTAGCAAACACGAGCTTAGGGCATGTTCAAAGGAGACACTCAAAGTTTAGGTATATGTCTGGATTGTGGTATCTGGCCACTTGCGTCAACCTTTGACATCCAATGCAAAGTGGTTCGGACGTCCGTTTCCTCGCAAATCAAAACTAAACTGGGGAGAGTCTGTTGGATTTATATCAAATGTCAACTCATGTCTATGGTTAGTACCAAGGACAGTCTGTTTCACTACATTTATGCCATGTTTGTTTGGGCTTTTGCTTTTGCTTTTGGAGATTTTGCACTTTCGCCAAAAAGCCATAAAAGCTCCTAAATAGATGCTTTTGGAGCTTTTGTGGCTTTTAAATAATTGTTCTTGCTTACCAAATTTGTTCATAAATTCAAAAAATTGTTTGGTAATTATTAAAAAGTAGTGTGTTATTCAAAATTGTTTATAATTTCAAAAAATGTTCTAGTTCTATTTGTTCATCATAAATTTAGAGCACTAGTTCACCGTAGAAATGGTGATACAAGTGTAGTAATAATAGTAGACATGGATTTTTTAAATAGTAAGAATAAAAAACAACAATGTAACGAGTAACAAAAGTGAGCACAAACGGTGTTGCAATGCTTACAAAATAAGGCCTAGGCTTCGTACTTTCACTAGTGCAATTTCTCAACAATGCTAATATAATTGGATCATATAACCATCCATCAACGTGCGATGAAGAATCACTCCAAAGTTCTTATCTAGCGGAGAGCATAAGAAGAAATTGTTTGTAGGGTACGAAACCACATCAAAGTTATTCTTTCCGATCAATCTTTTGAGCTATCCCTATAAGTGTTAGAAACAGCCTAGAGTTCTTACTAAAATAACACCATATGATACACATCAACCAACTCTAATGTGACCTAGATACTCCAATATCACCGCGAGTATCCGTGAGTTGATTATACGATATGCATGCATCAAACAATTTTAGATTCATAATACTCAATCCAACACAAAGAACCTCAAAGAGTTCCCCAAGATTTCTACCAAAGAAACAAAGACGAAAACGTGCATCAACCCCTATGCATAAATTACCCCAATGTCACTTCGGGAATTCGCGAGTTGAGTGCCAAGACATACATCAAGTGCTCTCAAGTCCATAAAAGTATTCAATCCCATAATATAAATCTCAAAGGTAAAACTCAATTCACCGCAACAAGATGGAGAGGGGAAAACACCATATGATCCAACTATATTAACAAAGCTCGCGATGCATCAACATCATGCCAAATAAAGAACACGAGAGAGATTAAACACATAGCTACTGGTACAACCCCCCAGCCCCGAGGGTGGACTACTCCTTGCTCGTCATGGTGGTCGTCGGGATGATGAAGATGGCCTCTGGTGATGATTTCCCCCTCTAGAAGGGTGCCGTAACTGGGTCCAGATTGGTTTTTCATGGCTATAGAGACTGGCAGCGGTGGAACTTCTGATCTAGGGTTATTTCTGGGGGTTTCTGTATTTATAGGATTTTTTGGCGTCGGTCTCACACTGAGATGGGCCTTGAGGGGCCCACAACCCACCAAGGCACGCCACAAGGGGGTTCTTTGCTCCAATATTCTTCATTTGTTCCATAAAGAATCTCCAAAAAGTTTCATCTAATTCTGAGAACTTTTATTTCTGCACTAAAAAACAACACCACGGTAGTGCTGCTGAAAACAACGTCAGTCCAGGTTAGTTCCATTCAAATTATACCAAAACCATATAAAATTGTTGTAAATATGGCATAAATACTTCATAAATTATAGATACATTGGAGATGTATCAAGACCATATGCTTGCAAACTGTTAGAGGTCATGCTTTCGATTTTATGTTCGAGGGATCATTCGTGGACGGTTCAAGGGACTTCAAGTATGATATGCACCAACTCTTCTTCTGCTGCAACTCAGAGTTGGTAACGATCCGATCCAAACCATATCTTCATAGTGTTCCTGGTTTGATCGTAGGACAGTTTTTTTTTTGTTTTTTACTACGTTTCCTAACGGTGGCATCATGAGCGGTTCTATGAGTACATGAAGGTTTCGATCCAGATCACATCTTGTTAGGGAATTTTCCGCCTTGATTGTTTTGGTGATGATCAGAATACATTTTGCGGACTAATTGTGTGCCTTAGCTTCTCAGATTTAGTCCGTTTGGCACGACACGGTTAGGCATTCCCTCTAGATGGAAAAGACGGAAGACGGTTGATACGCATATCTACTTTTCCAAACACTTTTGCCCTTATTTTGGACTCTAACTTGCATGATTTGAATGGAACTAACCCGGACTGACGCTGTTTTCAGTAGAATTACCATGGTGTTATTTATGTGCAAAAACAAAAGTTCTCGGAATGACCTAAAACTTCACGAAACAACTTTTCGGAAAATATAAAAAATCCTTGCAAAAGATGAAGGCCGGGGGGCCCACCACCTGTCCACGAGGGTGGGGGCGCGCCTGCCCCCCTAGGGCGCGCCCCCCTACCTCGTGGGCCCCCTGGAGCTCCTCCGACCTCAACTCCAACTCTATATATTTGGTTTCGGGGAGAAAAAAATCAGAGAGAAGGATTCATCACGTTTTACGATACGGAGCCGCCGCCAAGCCCTAAAACCTCTCGGGAGGGCTGATCTGGAGTCCGTTTGGGGCTCTGGAGAGGGGAATCCGTCGCCATCGTCATCATCAACCATCCTCCATCACCAATTTCATGATGCTCACCGCCGTGCGTGAGTAATTCCATCATAGGCTTGCTGGACGGTGATGGGTTGGATGGGATCTATCATGTAATCGAGTTAGTTTTGTTAGGGTTTGATCCCTAGTATCCACTATGTTCTGAGATTGATGTTGCTATGACTTTGCTATGCTTAATGCTTGTCACTAGGGTCCGAGTGCCATGATTTCAGATCTGAACCTATTATGTTTTCATCAATATATGAGAGTTCTTGATCCTATCTTGCAAGTCTATAGTCACCTATTATGTGTTATGATCCGTTAACCCCGAAGTGACAATAATCGGGATACTTACCGGTGATGACCGTAGTTTGACGAGTTCATGTATTCACTATGTGTTAATGGTTTGTTCCGGTACTCTATTAAAAGGAGGCCTTAATATCCCTTATTTTCCGTAAGGACCCCGCTGCCACGGGAGGGTAGGACAAAAGATGTCATGCAAGTTCTTTTCCATAAGCACGTATGACTATATTCGGAATACATGCCTACATTACATTGATGAACTGGAGCTAGTTCTGTGTCACCCTAGGTTATGACTGTTACATGATGAACCGCATCAAGCATAATTCTCCATCACTGATCCATTGCCTACGAGCTTTCCATATATTGTTCTTCGCTTATTTACTTTTCCGTTGCTATTGCTATCATAACTACAAAATACCAAAAACATTACTTTTACTACTGTTACCATTTTCTACCGTTACCACTACTATCATATTACTTTGCTACTAAACACTTTGCTGCAGATACTAAGTTTCCAGGCGTGGTTGAATTGACAACTCAGCTTATAATACTTGAGAATATTCTCTGGCTCCCCTTGTGTCGAATCAATAAATTTGGGTTGAATACTCTACCCTCGAAAACTGTTGCGATCCCCTATACTTGTGGGTTATCAACGGTGTTTCCGATACTATTAAGAGGGAATTCTCATCGAAAGGTGATACATCTCCAACATATCAATAATTTTTGATTGTTTCATGCTATTATATTATCAATCTTGAATACTTTATATGCTTTAATATGCAATTTTATATCATTTTTGGAAACTAACGTACTAACCCAGTGCCTAGTGCCAGTTGCTATTTTCTCCCTGTTTTTTTGGTTTTCCAGAAAATCAGTACCAAACGAAATCCAAACGCTATGAAATTTTTTTCATGATTTTTTCTAGACAAAAGAGACCCTAGATGCTTCAGGAGCAGACCAGATAACAAACGAGGAGACGACAAGGCAACATGGTGCGCCCTAGGGGTAGGTGCTCCTGTTACCTTGTGGGCTCCGTCTGACCTAATTCAACTTCTACAAATTCTAAAATATTGGGAAACCCCCAGTGATCCACCCGAAACACTTTTTCCGCCGCCGCAAGCTTCTGTTCTTTCGTGATCCCATCTAGAGGCCTTTTCCGGCACTCTGTCGGAGGAGGAATCTATCACGGAGGGCTTGTACATCAACCTTGTTGCCCTACCAATGATTTATGAGTAGTTCACCACAAACCTACGTACGGTTCCATAGCTAGTAGCTAGACGGCTTCTTATGTCTCTTTGATCTTCAATACAATGTTCTCCTCAAACTTCTTGGTGTTCTATCTGATGTAATCTTCTTTTGCGGTGTGTTTGTCGGGATCCGACTAATTGTGGGTTTATGATCAGATTATTCATTGAAAGTAATTGAGCCTTTTTGAACTTTATTATGCATGATTATGATAGCTTTTTATTTCTCTCCGATCTATCTGTTTCGTTTGGCCAACTAGATTGATTTATCTTCAGCGAAAGATGTTCTTTGTAATGGGTTCAATCTTGCGGTGTCCTCACCTCGTGATAGAAGGGGTAGCGAGACACATATTTGTAATTTTGTATTGTTGCCATTAAGGATAAAACAATAGGGTTTTTATTCATATTGCTTGAGTTTACTTTGTCTACATCAAGTCATCTTGCTTAAAGCGTTACTCTGTTTGTCATGAACTTTTGAAAGTTGAATGAGAGGGAATAAAAGGACTTTGCCAAACTTTCAATCTTGCATTTGGTGTCCCATGAATCCAATTTCAAACACAAAACCCTGGAGTGAAGATGACATGACTTCTTCCATTAAAGAAATGAAAAAGGGGTTTGAAAATATTTGAATTCCATTTGAAAATATTTCAATTTCATAAAAACTTTATGCAACTAAAGGATTTTAATGAGAGAATATAAAGTGGCTTCTTCAAATAATAATAAAGAGAGTTGGAAGTTAAAAAGAGAGAAGGAATATAACCATTCAAAATATTCAGAGACATTTGAAATATATTTGGCCAAGGAAAATAGAAAAGAATTTGCAAATGGTTCAGAATTCAAATTCAAACTCATTTCAAGTTTTTATTCAAACTATTTTATCCTAAAAATAAAATTATGAAAATAAGGGTTAAATGATTCCCTTCAATGAAATATTAGGAGAAAATAAATTTGAAATCGTCTTGGTATTTACAAAATGCTTTTTATTTATTTTTATTGCAATAGTATCACTGTTTGAATTTCCAGAATTTATAGGTACATTATTTTGCTCTGGGAATTAGTTCATATTTTTCCTTGTCTTTTTTTGAAGATTTTGATATATTATATGTCTCTATACTATTTTTTTCTTTCATGGTCTTTTATGTGTTTTAAAACAAGATGGCCGAAGCCCACTAAGACCTAAAGTGCGAGGCCGGCCCATTTTCTCTCGCGCGCACCGAATTGCTTCGGGATCGGGCAGCCCATCCCTTCCTTCTATTCGCTACTGCAGACATGCAGGTCCCACCAACCACTCGATCCCCGTGTGCCTTCTTCTTCCTCTTCCTTTCTTCCATGCACACGTGCGCGAACGGCAGTGCACCCAAATCGAATCCCGATCGAGATTCGATCTTATTGTCGCCCCTTCTCCAAGCCAACTTGTCCTATAAAAAGGGAAGCTCCTCTGCAGCATTTTGCCCCTTCATGCCAACCCTCGCATCGCCTCTCGCCGTCACCGCCGTCCAGCCACTGCCGAAACCCTAACCTACTCAATCCCGGGGCCCTAGTCCACACCCCGACCCCCTGCTCCACCCACACCCTCGCCATGCTCTCGCGCACGGCCCAAACACGGAGGTTCATGTCCACACCCCGCCGAAGCAAACACACGAAGCTCAACCGCGCCGTGAGTAGCTGAGACCCCCGCCTACTCCATTCACTCATCGTCGTCGTCGTCCCCAAGCTCACCTTGGACCACCAGACGAGCCGTCGTGGTCTTCCGCATCGACTGGAACCCTCCATCATCGGCGGAGACCACCGGAGCCTCATTGTCGATGATCTCCCCGCCTCGGCCGATATCTTTCCCCGCGGAGAGCCTCGCCGTAATTTCTCCATCGTTCGATCTCAACCGACGGCGTAGATTAAGACGTGTACCATTTTGAAATAATATAAGTGGACCAGCCGGTTTCTTTAGTTTTTTAGTTTAGCTAAAGTATTTTTCTTATTTATCGGTCGCTCGCTGGTAGTCAACCGCAGCTCGCTAGCGTGCCCAACCACAGTGGGCCACATGTAGGTTAACCAAGGCTTAGTATTTTTCTTTTTTCTGTTTTCTTCTTCTTTTATAGATTGTTTTATGATTTTTAATTCTTTATATCTTTTATGATTTTTAATTGTTTTTGGTTGATTCTTTTTGCATTAGGTTGAGAAAATTATAAAGTTTCTGTAGATGCAAAACTTTTTCATGTTTGAATTTTTAAATTAGAATTTGATGATTTTTGTTCAAATCACTAGATTGCTAATATCTTTTATATAAAATAGGTATTTAATTAATTATTTTTGCTCATGTTTTCTAGTAGTTTTATTTAACTAGTGAATTAATAAAAGTAATTTTAGTGTAATTTAGATCTGTTTAACTTAGAGTTTAAAAACAGAACCTTTTATGCTAGTTTTTAGTGATAGAAAAATTGTTTTCTTTTATTTTAATGTAGTTATTATTGTCATTTAGTTTGTTTTTACTTAACCATTCCGTTAGTTAATAAAAACAATTTTCTATTATTAATTAAGCTTGTTTTAGTTAAATTCTTAGTGTTAAGACTTTTCTAGTTAATATCTTAGGTTTTTTTAGCTTCTAAAGTGTTTTCTTTTGCAAGTTAAAAGCATTAGTTAAATTCTTTCTTTTAGTTGTTTTTGTAGTTTCTTTTCTGTTAGGTTATTAGTTTAGTATTTTTCTTTGTTGTTAAGTTTTAATTAGGACAAAAACTATTTTGGTGTTGAGTAGTTAAGTCATAGAGTTTTCTTTAGTACTTTCTTTACAGATTTCTTTTGGAGTTTTCCTTTGGTTTTAGTTGGTTTTTCTTATTGTTTTATTTATTGCTTTTATTTGTTGATTGTTATTTGCTTGCTAGAAATGCTTCTTAAATGTGATTTCTTATATGAATGCAATGTTTGACTTCATATAGATTTCATCGGAGAGTTACGAATAGTTCTATCAAGTTATTTATAAGAGCAATATAATCTTCATCAACTTTACCTGGCAAGTTCACTTTGACCATATGTTCATGTTGGGGAACGTAGCATAAATTCAAAATTTTCCTACGTGTCACCAAGATCAATCTATGGAGTCATCTAGCAACGAGGGAGGATTGGATCTACATACCCTTGTAGATCGCGCGCGGAAGCGTTCAAGAGAACGTGGTTGATGGAGTCGTACTCGTCGTGATTCAAATCACCGATGATCCTAGCGCCGAACGGACGGCACCTCCGCGTTCAACATACGTACGGAACGGAGACGTCTCCCATGCCTTGATCTAGCAAGGAGGAGGGAGAGGTTGATGGAGATCCAGCAGCACGACGGCGTGGTGGAAGTAGCGGGATTCCAACAGGGCTTCGCTAAGCGCTGCGGGAGGAGGGAGATGTGTCACGGGAGGGAGAGGGAGGCGCCAGGCCTTAGGTATGGTTGCTCCTCCTTTTCCCCACTATATATAGGGCCAAGGGAGAGGGGGGAGGCGCAGCCCTTGCCCCTTCCTCCAAGGAAGGGTGCGGCCAAGGGGGGAGGAGTCCATCCTCCCTAAGGCACCTCGGAGGTGCCTTCCCCCTTTAGGACTCTCCCCTTTTTTCTCTTCTTGGCGCATGGGCCTCTTGGGGCTGGTGCCCTTGGCCCATATAGGCCAAGGCACACCCCCTACAGCCCATGTGGCCCCCCGGGGCAGGTGGACCCCCGGGACCCTTCCGGTGGTCCCGGTACAATACCGGTGACCCCGAAACTTGTCCCGATGGCCGAAATAGCATTTCCTATATATAATTATTTACCTCCGGACCATTCCGGAACTCCTCGTGACGTCCGGGATCTCATCCGGGACTCCGAACAACTTTCGGGTTACCGCATACTAATATCTCTATAACCCTAGCGTCACCGAACCTTAAGTGTGTAGACCCTACGGGTTCGGGAGACATGCAGACATGACCGAGACGTTCTCCGGTCAATAACAAACAGTGGGATTGGATACCCATGTTGGCTCCCACATGTTCCACGATGATCTCATCGGATGAACCATGATGTCAAGGACTTAATCAATCCCGTATACAATTCCCTTTGTCTAGCGGTATTGTACTTGCCCGAGATTCGATCATCGGTATCCCGATACCTTGTTCAATCTCGTTACCGGCAAGTCTCTTTACTCGTTCCGTAACACATCATCCCGTGATCAACTCCTTGATCACATTATGCACATTATGATGATGTCCTACCGAGTGGGCCCAGAGATACCTCTCCGTTTACACGGAGTGACAAATCCCAGTCTCGATTCGTGCCAACCCTACAGACACTTTCAGAGATACCTGTAGTGCACCTTTATAGTCACCCAGTTACGTTGTGACGTTTGTTACACCCAAAGCATTCCTACGGTATCCGGGAGTTGCACAATCTCATGGTCTAAGGAAATGATACTTGACATTAGAAAAGCTTTAGCATACGAACTACACGATCTTTGTGCTAGGCTTAGGATTGGGTCTTGTCCATCACATCATTCTCCTAATGATGTGATCCCATTATCAATGACATCCAATGTCCATGGTCAGGAAACCGTAACCATCTATTGATCAACGAGCTAGTCAACTAGAGGCTTACTAGGGACATGGTGTTGTCTATGTATCCACACATGTATCTGAGTTTCCTATCAATACAATTATAGCATGGATAATAAACGATTATCATGAACAAGGAAATATAATAATAACTAATTTATTATTGCCTCTAGGGCATATTTCCAACAGTTCATACCTATGTTTTATTGCATTTAGTGTCCCCATTTTCAAGAATTCCTCCAGTAGTTATATTGAATCTTGTAGTGGGTAGAAGCATGAGGTAGGAACCCACACCCTTGTTAATAGGCCCTGGGAACATTATTTATTTTAACGCTATGCTATAGTAGACGGGGTTTGGTATGAGTATTAGTGAGTGGTGTGAGAAGGAGGACTCTATGTCAAATGATGACTTCTTCATGATGGTATCTTCAAGGCCCGCATCTTCCAGACCTCAAGACTTCAAGACTTGAGACAAGATTTCAATACACACTACTGGGTGGAATTGGTTGTGAGGCACCCTGGAGTACCTAGTGGATGCATTATGAGCTGGAGTAGGTCAGTGCTCATGCGGAAAGCTCCACCCAGACTCAAAGAGACGGATGAATACTTCATGCCAGGAAGCTTACCTGTGCAGCCACAAGTCATTATGGGCTCTAGCTTGGTTGATCATCGTAGTGACTCTGATTGGTCCAGTGCTATGAGAAGTAGACGATGGTAGGGTTGGATGGGCACTGGCAGTTGTTAGGGATCGAATCTTGTGGGTAAGTGTGCAAAACTCTGCAGAGTAAAACCTAATCAATTAGCCGTGTCCCCGGTTACGAACAATTTGGGCCTCTAGACTTGGATCTATCTCGAAACTCTCAACACTGGAGTGATAATTAATTGTGGGCAACTTATAATTATGGGCTCTGAGACATCGGTTGGCAGAACCATGTCATATTAGATAACTCTGTAGTGAATGTTCCTTGACAATCTTTTGTTATAGGGAAAAACTAGCTTTTCTGCAAAAACTTATACATAGAGCCACAAAGCCATATTGCATATAGAATAGTCTTTCATCTATTTCTATTGTGATCTTGCCAGTACCTTCAATGTACCGACCTACATGGCTGCAACTTATCATGTTGCAGATATTTCTACGATGAGTAAGATTTACGATATAGGGTTACGTTCTACACTCAACTTGTCGTTGGCGTTGATGGGACTCCACACCCCTATTTATTTGTTTCTGTTGTGATCAATATAAGGTATACTCTGGATATATGGTATTTATTATACATGTGATGTTATGGTATTTCATCGAAGTACTATGTGTGCCGGCATACTGATCCATGGATGGCACAAAAAGCATAAGACTTGACCGTATTGGGTCGGGTCGCTACATTGCATGAGAGGGTAATCACAAGATAGTTGCATGTTCAAGTAAGAACATCACCCTAGCACCGATCCACCCACATATCAAATTGTCAAAATAGTGAACTCAAATCAACTAAACATGATGAATGTGACTAGACGAGAATTCACATGTGTACTCGAGAACGCTTTTCTTAATATAAGAGAACTTTGTAGCTTGTCCTTTGCTATAAAAAGGTTGGGCCACCTTGCTTCACCTTGCTACTATTGTTACTTGTTACTTGTTACTAATTTCCTTTCTACAAAACTATCTATTACCGCTACTTTCAGTACTTCCAGAGAATACCTTCTTGAAAACCACTTATCATTTCCTTCTGCTTCTCATTGGGTTCTATGCTCTTACTTATCGAAAGGACTATGATTGATCCCCTATACTTGTGGGTCATCAGGTACTTGTGCTTCAAAGATGAGTTTTCGTCTTGGACCAAGGTTAAAATATTCATGGTGTTAAACCATTTGATTCTTACACACGTGGCTTCAGTCAACGCCCTCTCTTGGAGAGGTTTTCTTTCGCCTTTTCGATCTTATCTACCTTACCAAATTTCATAGGTCCTAGGTGTTTGTATTCTTCAAGTGTTGGCATTTATTGTTAGCTTCTTGCAATCTTGGAGTATACATCACCACATTACAATACTTTGATTCCATCCCAAGCCATCTCTTCCCATTAAACCGTCTATTTCTAAATGTACACAAGTTGAGTTCTTGGCATGGGTGGCTATGACCGGGCGATACAACTGGTGGTCAAGGCAGTTCTACTGCTCTGCACTCTCGGCTGTAGTGTACCGGCATTACAACCGGTACGGCATTGGTGGTTCTACCGCTGAAACCCCGACATGTGCTGCCGGCCGGTACTACCGGGCGGTTACGCGCGGTACTACCACTTCCTTCTCAGGCGACTGAAGTACCGCCCATAACCCCAGGGTAGTACTAGGGAGACTTTGTTTCACTACATTTAGAGCATCACTGTAGCGTATGGTTATTCCTCGGAGATCATTGTTGTGTTGATTGTATATTTTCCCACGAATTATCTAGTACTCCCTCCATCCCATAATACTTTTTTGACACTAGTGTAGTGTCAAAAAATGTCTTACATTATGGGATGGAGGGAGTATATGCAATGCATTCCCTCAAATTCTAAGATATATAGGAGATCTCAGTAGTTCAAACATGCCATGTGCATTATATTCAAAAGGAAATCCTTCGATATGTCCATTTCTAGGGCGATCATCTATCTATGTATCTTCGAATTTATAATTCTAATGTTTTTAATTTTAACTTATTTATCCTCTCTTGAAGCTTTAACTGGTATAGTCATGAATCATCAAAAAGGCTGGAGATTGTAAGTGCATTTAGTGTCCCCTAGATGGTTTTGGATGATTAATGATAAAAAATTTAAGGGAATAACATGTTTGTGAGTGTACTCAGGTGAAAGTCCCTTGGATTTGGTTTAACATGAGAGTTATGACCCCTAAATTTTATGGTGACAATGAATATCTTTGGAATGCCTGTTCGAGGAACAATCAACTCGCTTTGCAGAAAATCAAGTTGTAGTGAAGACTTTGATTTCATAGTTTCATTTTCTTCTTTTGAGTCATAGGGAAATTCGTACTATTCAGGAGGGACTAAGTGAAAGTTGAGATTTAGGTCTTTGGTGTGTGCTCATACCATACATATTTCTTCGAGTGAAGACTTGGAAGTCTCTTTGATGCGTTTCATTTCTGTTTGGTGTTTGAGATGATGTTCTTTGGGACATTCTAGGTGAAATTCCTAATAAAGGAGTCAGATGACTTGTTTCGCAAGTTAGTTTGTTGGATGCATTTGAAATCCAACTATTTCGCCATGTGTCGTGTGTACATTGGTTGGCTAGTACCTCCAATGGTAAAATCGGCCCTCGAGATTGCTCCCTGCTATACATAGTCACCCCACTTTAACTTAGATGGCTGGCTACTCTGCGAGAGAATTGACAATAGTTTGTTTCAACAACATATCCTCATGAATAAATTGTGAGAATCCTATGAGGGAAAAAAACAGACCCAAAACTACAAAGTGATGGAGCATCAATGAAGAACTAGTTGAAGCCTAACTTAACTTATCACTCTTGTGGACTGTGCATCCACTAGACAGCTAGGTGTATGTTCAGAGCAACCAAGAGTAATTGTGGACTGTAGAAGAACATGTTTGTGAAGGTCTCAGTGACCACCTTGAAGATCTACCATGAGTGATTGGGAGAAATCTAAGAAACTTTAGCTCAAGGAGAATAGGGTTAAGGCTTGGTCTTTTGAGTTAAATCTCAGGCCTCCAACCAAGCATAGAGTTGCGCCAGCAACTTGAACTGATCGAACAAATCCTTATCTCCATTGAGCATACGGGCGCTACTTCTTTGGTCCTTTTTACTTCTGTAATTAATCTGCGTTCGCAGAATTTCTTCCCGTCTTTCTTTCTCCGTAATTGATTTGAAGACGTTTCTGAATTCTTTACATTTCCGTTGCATATGCCACGTTTAGTTTTGTGCGTACCGTTGCTTAGATTTACTTTTGTCTAGCTTATTATTATTCTGCGTTACTTTCGGCCAAGTTTAGTTTCACCTCTATTATGTTCTGTGTACTCTAATTTTCTTCGAAGAACTTGCTTTTTTGACGAAATTGTTGAATCTCCTAGGCACATCCCTCTCTAGTCTCGACAGATTCTTATTAGATAATTTTTTTATCTTTTTTAAACACGTTGTGGTACATCAGATATAAATATGGTAATCGATGACCAAAGCCTTTTGCGACAAATCAAAATATGTATTTCTAGTAATCTAAAATCCCTAGAAAAGAGTTAGTCATCACCCTAATATAATTTTCCTAATCCTTTAGAATTATCAATGATTATCTCTATGATAAATGAATTATCAATGATTCAATAAGGCAAAATGATTGTTGGTGTGTGTAAAGGATGTTTGAACGCTCTGCAAAGTCGTGGCGATCAACCATTACCCCCCGGCCCTTTGACATTTTTTTCCCCGTCCATTGTTAGAGTTTTCTTCTCTTTTTGAAGATTTTGTTGTGTCCCTCATTCAGCTAGGGAGCATAATCATGTCTGTTATATAACTACAAATTTATGGCTAAATAAGTTGCATCTAATGAGTTGGAATCTTTCATACATATCCCCGCTTCCAAAATACTCACTCCGTCTCAAAATTCTTGTTTTAGATTTATCTAGATACGGATGTACCTAATACTAAAACGTGACTTGATTCATTCGTATTTAGACAAATCTAAGACAAAAAATTTGGGATGGAGGAAGTATTACAGTATCAATGCAAAAGGACAAAAAGTATGTCCGTGGGGAGCAAGCCTTGTGTTAACCTTATAGTAGTATATAAGGTGCATGCTAGTCCACTGGACACCTTATTCGAGCACCTTTTCCATACCATTCTTGAAGGACAAAAGACGGTCTATCACAAATAGACCTCGTGTTCTCCGCCCATGCTAGAATGTCTTCCGTTCTTCTAGATTTTGTCAACATCGAGCACCTCTTTTTGTGGGTATGATGTCGAGCCCTTCGATTCAAAACTATGTAGATCAAATTGTTTCAGTGGATTTAGATGAGATCATATAATACGTGGTAGGTTGATGAAACCGAAAATTAAACAACTCAGCCTGTAGGTGAAGATTTTGCATAATGACCGTGGTGCAACATCTTGATCCGACGAACTCGTCATATGCACACGTACCACGTGCAACATTAATAGCTGGATGAGTGAAGCAAACGATAGGAGCTCAGCACGACGCTAGACCAATACGTGGCGGTAAACAAGGAAGTGAATGAGTCAAGTACAGCTTCACGATCACGACGTAATTAACTGGCGATTGCGAAGTGGAGCAATCCATCTACCCGCCTAGTTACCCTATAGCTGTAAGACCTATTAGACGTAAAACCAAATCATGCTGCTTGAAAGTCCACACGAATTACTCAGTGACTACTGTAGTGAGGATGGAACTCTTCTGGAGTAGATAGGCGACGTGTCGGATTCTTGTTACCGGACTCCGAGGACCATTTAGTTTTTCTAAGAAAATTTATACAAGTTTGATGCAAATCTGTATAAATTTCCTTATAAATGTTGAACTAAGTAGATGAGCGGCGGAACTTTTTCTCTGAGTGAAGTTACGGTGTCCCAAACGGTGATCTGATCTACCTGCATCACCCAGTATATATTTCCAAAACTGCAGCCAATACCTTGGACACTTGAGAGTTCAGAAAACTGACGAAGCACAAATGTTCTTTCACGGCCGTACCGACTTTTCTTTTTCCCTCTATCTTTGAGCAATTCTGCGGCTGTTGTTGCCGGTGCCTCCATTAATGCGCATTGATCATGCGGATACCGACGCATGAATCCTAATCCACGTAGGAGCGTGGGATTAGCGGGGCAATTAATCGCGGCAACGAGTAATTGCGACGATTTAATCGTCAAACTAATCAAAGATGAAGCACAATTAAAGCCATGTACACATGATTCATCGCCCACCCGCTGCCGCTGCCACTGGATTGGATTGATGCGTGCATGTGCAAAGTCATTTGAGCCAATTAATCAGTCGCATTGGCAATTGGCATTGCATGACACGCATGCGTATTTACTCCCGACAGCGGCGTGCACCCAACCTTCTGGGTTTTGGTTTAATTCCACGATTTAATTGGACTGCAGGCCGTGGGGCTAAGGCTAGTCATAGTGGGAGTAACTTTTGCTAGTAACATAATATATCCCAAGACAAGTTTACTTATGTGGCACCTAGTTAATGAGGAGAGAGGTGTTTGGAGTACTTACCATCACGTAGCGCTTCCCAAGAAATGTTGAGTCTATGAGCTAATAAATGCAACTATATATGATACTACTTTTATGACACTTTGCACTATGAAGTTACTTCCCACTATGACCAGCCTAATCAGGCGAGGTTGTGTGTGCTAGACGCCATTGATTTTGCTTTGCTCCCTGCTAAGACTAGCCAGAGTGGGAGTAATTTCAGCAGTAACTTCGAGTCCAACTTAGCAAATTTGTCTATGTGACAATGAGTTAATGAAAAGAGATGTAGTTCTAGTAACTTAGCTAGTTAGTGTAACATCACATGTCTCAATGCAGTATGAGTCTATAACCTAATAAATGGAGTTTTGCATGACACCACACCTATATTACTACCCACTATGAAGGTAGTAACATAGTCTAGAGATATGTGTATGTTACTAGTGTATGTTACACTCCATTGTGGCTAGTCTAATGGTGACGGATGGACAACACTGAGACGTCAGGCCTCTTCCAATGCAAAGGTGCTTAGATGAGGTGCTAAGTGCATTAAATTGCTTAGCCACTTAACTCTCTAATGCATAGGTGCTTAATTTGTTGTTGCTAAGCTCACTTTATTTACTGAGTTAGCACCTAAAGTTTTTCATGCATTGGTCAAGTTGTTTCATTTAAGTGATTTGCCTAGGTTCACGCGCTTGGCGTTGGTTCTTCCTAGGATCATCAAAGTGCTCTCTCTCCTCCTTAATTGTTGTGTCATGTTATATTTTCGCTTATGTGGCATGCTTAGCACTTGTCCATGATGAAGCATTGGAAAGGGCTCACTGGCAGCTGGAGCACTGAGCCCATGGGGGCTAATCTGGCGAGGAGGTGTGATTAATTAGCCCTCGGACACGTCTACGGTGCTTTGGATTGTTATATGGGGAGGACTGAGGAAGACAACACAGTGCATTAGCCATGGATTAGAATATTTTTCGCGAATACGCAAGATGCGTATCATTCCATTGATAGGTAGAGAGCAAGAGTGCCAGGAATACACGGGTATCACTTTACCACGTACACAGGGCTGGCGTGGAAAAGTGGTACATGAGCAGAATAGATGGGGATACTCGGCCCCAACCTAGCTATCTACATATCAGGAAGGCATAAAGTTTGCAATGTCCTTGGCCCCGGCGGAAGCCCATGCCCGAGCGTCATCCTTGATGATCTGTAGAAGTAGCGTAGTGGAGGGCTGCACGTGGTCGAAGATGCATGCATTCCGGTGGCGCCAGATGGACCATGCATGCAGTGAGGAGGGCGAGGGAGGCGAGACCTTTCCGCAAGGCCGCAGGAACCCGCCTGGTAGAATCAGCCCACCATGCAAGGAAGCAGTCATCGATGCCTGGAGGGGGGATAGGCAGCTGGCACCAGGCGAAGATGTCATGCCAGATGATCCAGGAGAATGGGCATTGCACAAGAAGGTGATCGAGGGTTTCCAGCACTTGGTCGCAGAAGATGCAGCGGTCGTCATGCGGCAAGCCGTGCCGCGCGAGGCGGGCGGCGGACCAGCAGCGATCTTGGATGGTGAGCCATGCAAAGACACGGATCCGCAGCGGGGCCCACGTACGCCAGATGAGCTTCCAACTGGGCGCGATGGTGGAGCCAATGAACATGGCTCGGTAGCAGGAATTCGCAGTGTAGATGCCTGAGTCGGTCCACTTCCAACGTAACACGTCGGGGTCGAGAGTTAGGGCAACGGGCTGCAGGGCGCGCCAAAGCTCGACGTATTGAACCATCGCAGCCGGCCCCAAGGCACCCTGGATATCTCCCACCCAGGCCCGGTTGTTGATGCCCTGCGCAACGGTCGTGGAATGCCTCCGGCGCTTGGGGACGAGGGCGAGGACAGCCGGCGCGAGCTCGCTGACCGAGCAACCCGCCGGTCTCTCCAGAACAAGCAGGAGGTCCCATCGCCAAGAATCCAGTAAGAAGAAGCATCAAAGATCGCCTGGGCCTCAGGATCAAAGGGCAAATGAAGGTGTCGCCAGGGGCGGGACTGATCAGTGGCCTGAAGCCAGAGCCACCTAGCGCGAAGCGCCATGCCGGTGCGCTGCAGGTCCCTGATGCTGAGCCCACCCAACTCCAGGGGGCGGCACACTTTATGCCAACTAACAAGGCAGCCTCCACCGGAGGCATCGGCCTTGCCATGCCAGAGAAAGTCGCGCATAATCCTGTTGATCTTCTTAAGGATAGCGGGTCGGAGCGCCATGGCCATGAGCAGGTGGACGGGCATGGCGGCAAGAACATGGCGCACCAAGGCAAGACGCTCACCTCGCGATAGGAGGAACGCTCTCCAAGTCGGCAGCTTGCGCGCCATCCGCTCCACCAGTGGCATAAGGGCCGCCGCGGAGATCTTGCGGGTCGAGAGCGGGATGCCGAGGTATGTGATGGGGAAGGCCGCAATCGGGCAGGCAAGCGAGCCCTCGATGAGCGTGGTCTGCTCGGCCGTGCAATGGATTGGCGTGGCGGAGCATTTCCGGAAGTTGGTGCGCAGCCCAGTCGCGGCGCCGAAGACACGGAGCAGCTCACGGATGACCTGAAGCTCGTGGGGGTCCGGGTGGCAGAAGATAGCCACGTCATCGGCATACAAGGATATACTCGAGGCCATCCGACGCTCGGTGAGGCGGCGCAGCACACCCGTCCTAACGGCATGCTGGAGGAGGGAGTTGAGCGCGTCAATGACTAGCGTGAAGAGCATGGGAGAGACGGGGTCGCCCTGCCGGAGACCCTTTTCGTGGCAGATGGGGGGGGGCGGGTGGCCATTGATTGGCACATGTGTTTTCGCCGTGGAGAGCAGAATGGAGATCCACTCGCGCCACCTTGGGCCAAAGCCAAGGTGCCCAAGAAGCTGTAGGAGAAAAGGCCATGAGACGGAGTCGAAGGTGCGCGCAATGTCGAGCTTGAGGAGAATGCGAGGAGTTCTCATGTTGTGTAACTGGCGGGCGGTCTGTTGAACCAGGATGAAATTGTCGTGAATGCAACGACCTGCGATGAACGCACTCTGGTTGGCCGACACCATTCCCCCAAGACGTGGAGCAAGCCGCAGGGACAACACCTTGGCGAAAAGCTTGGCCAGGAGGTGAATTAGGCTGATAGGTCTGTAGTCCGCAAGGGTGGCGGCGGCGGGCTTCTTCGGGAGGAGGGTGACAAGCGCTTCGTTAAGCTTCTGAAAGCCCAGACCATTGAGGTGATAAAGCTTGTCGAAAGCATCACAGATGTCATGCTTAACAGTGTCCCAGCAGGCGCGCAAGAACTCAGAAGTGAAGCCGTCCGGGCCCGGAGCCTTGCCTGAAGGGAGGGATTTAACGGCCTCCCAAATCTCGGCCTCAGAGAAAGGAAGCTCCAATTCGG
This sequence comes from Triticum urartu, assembly GCF_003073215.2. NCBI lineage: Eukaryota > Viridiplantae > Streptophyta > Magnoliopsida > Poales > Poaceae > Triticum > Triticum urartu. The sequence goes on along the minus strand of NC_053023.1, from coordinate 681,945,802 downwards.
ATAGATCGAAGGAGCGATCATCGAAAGCGTCGAGGGCGAGGGTGATGTTGCGCTCGTCCGAGGAACCAAGAATGCCAGCAAAATACTCGAACGCAGCCTCGGCCATCCCAGCCTCGTCGGAAATCAGCGAGCCATCGACATCCAACTGTAGGATGCGGTTCTTCTGCTTACGTTGGGAGGCGTGGATCTTAAGGAAGGTGGAGTTGGTGTCGCCTTCCCGGAGCCAAGACAGGCGCACACGCTGGCGGGCAATTGATCTTTTGAGAGAAGCCAGGCCCAAGTACTTGAGCTTAAGGTTCCGGCGTAGCCATGCCTCCGAAGGAGACAGGGGGCGCGAGTCCTGCGCCGCATCGAGGCGAGCAATCAGTTCGCGCGCGACAAGTAGTTGAAGAGAGACGTTGCCGATGCAGCGTGCACTCCAACTTTGGAGTCGGCGCATGGATTAGAATAGCCATGTACTCCCTCCGTTTCTAAATATAAGTCTTTTTAAAGATTTTAATATAGATTACAAACAGAGCAAAATGAATAAATCTACACTCTAAAACTTGTCTATATATATCTGTATGTAGTTCATATTGAAATCGCTAAAAAGACTTACATTTAGGAACTATCGTGTTTCGGTGGGATCATGGCTGATTATTACGAGGAAGAAGACAACACATCGTATTAGCGATGAAATAGACTAGTCGCGTAATTCATGCGTAGTATTAACGATGGAGTATGTTTTCATTTTTGGTGTACGCTGGCTTGCGAAGGATTGTCAAGTGATTATATATGTGGTTTAGTACAAAAGGGTTCAGACAACGTTATGGCTACACGATTTCAGTCACCATTCGTGCAGATCATACTGCTCACTTATTAGATGGGTGGTGACGATGGCGCATGCATGTAAAATTAGTTGCGTATTTTGAATTTTTTTTCCCTATTGTTAGTTAGGTTGGTCGAAGGTTCTATGTGTGTTGTTTTATTCCTACAGTTGGTTTTGGGAGTGACGTAAATTTTTTTGTTTTCATTTAGTACAAGCATGTTGGTACAATTTTCTCGGAGAAATGGCATTTTGCTTGGACATGGAGTTTGTGAGCTCGAGCTCATATGAGCTTGGGTGAACAGTAAAATCATGAGAAATTGTAACAAAATGGCAAAATATGATGTTTTCTTTACATGCATGCAAATTTTCACGATGAAACCATATTTATGAACGTGTGGAAGAAAACAAAATTGATGCTCAAAAAAGGGTGTTTTTGTCCACACCTCCATAAATATGATTCCATCGTGGAACTTTCATGCATGTAAAAAATCAATGTTTTTGAAAAAAAAAGATTAAAAATTTAGTATTTTTGGAATTTACTGTAAACTCAAGATCATGTGATCGACCTCGAGCTCACTATAGCACTTTCGATTTTGCTTTTCTTTCTAAGACCAAAGATGTTTCATTCTAGATGATGTCGTTGGCAAAGCACCATTGTGATCCACTTTCACTCCCTAAGGAGCCTGATCTGCTTTGGGTCCCAAAATAATATAGGTGCTTAGGCTGCTCTTTTTTTATATAAACGGAGACAAAAGCTTTGACTCTTTCTGTAATTAAGTACTCCCTCCGTCTCAAAATAAGAGTCTCAACTTTATATTAACTTTATTATAAAGTTGTATTAAGTTTGAGACATTTATTTTGAGACAAAGAGAGTAGAAAATAATTGTCCAATTAATTATAAAAAGCAGAGCGAATAGAAGATAGTTGCATTAGCCATGGATTAGGATAGTGCTATAGTAGAAATTATATGCGTGGCCGTGGTTGGTTATACATGTGCATGATTATTACGAGGAAGAAGACAACACTTGTGAATTAACCTGTGGTTGGATGGTTAGAGGGGCTGTGGTATCCTCAGCCCACCAGGGTTCAAGTCTTGGTGCTCACATTTATTTCAGGATTTTCGGTGATACGCATTCAGTGGGACGAGACGTTCCAGTCGACGACTAGGTGCGTACGGTAACTTTGTAAATTTCAAGATGATATGCCGGTTCAGTCTTTTGCAGGTGCTCATAGGGATAGGGTGTGCGTATGTGGGTTCATAGAGATGAGTGTATGCACGTGTATCCCCACTGCTCCAACCGTTGCCGCGCCTGAGGGCCCGCCCATGGGCAGAGATCCACCGCTGCTGATGGCCCCTACTGCCAGGAGGCAGAGCAGCAGCAGCCACCATCCGCGCCGCCAATCAACCAAAGATGGTCGTCGTGCCGCCCGTCATGCCGCATTCCCTCGGGTCGCTGCCACCGCCGCAAGGCAGAGCCGTCAGTCCCGAGAGCTGCCACACCGCAGCGCTCAACACCAACACCGCGCCCGACCATGGCGAGGCCTACCCGTGCAGCCCCACACGCGCGAGGACGCCAAGGCCCCGCTGCCGACGGCCCGGACGGGCTTTGCCCGGCCACGCCCCGAGGCGGAGGCGAGGGAGGAGGGGCGACCGGCGGCGGGATCTGAGATCGCCACTGGTAGAAAAAGGGCCTATAGTCCCGGTTCGTAAGGGCCTTTAGTCCCGGTTCCGGAACCGGGACTAAAGTGTCGGTACTAATACCTCCCCCCTTTAGTCCCGGTTCAATCCAGAACCGAGACTAAAGGCCCTCCACGTGGGCATTGCGTAGAGCCCAGTCAGGAGACCCTTTGGTCCCGGTTGGTGGCACCAACCGGGACCAATAGGCATCCACGCGTCAGCACTTCTGTGGCTGGGGTTTTTGTTTTTTTTGAAAGGGGGGGGTTGGTGGTTTTGCGAGGTTAATTTAGGTGTTTCATATATTGTGTTAGCTAGTTATAATTAATAGAGAGAAGTGTCCTCTCTTATGTCTGTGCTTGGTCGACGCTACGTACTATACATACGTATATAGAGAGGACTAGACACGCTAGCTAGCTAGTAAGCAAACGAAGGAAACAGAAGATCGTCATGAACATATATGCATATATACAGAGAGAAGTGATATCGACCACCTCTCCTTCTCCGAGAGATTGGTCGAACAACAAGTTCTCATATATTTATCTGACACTACCGGCTACATATATACAATAATTATCTCTTACAAATGTAATCATACGGACTCAGGGTCCACATAGAATTCTCCGTCTTCAGGGATCACGTGGTCAAGAAAGAATGCCGCCAATTCCTCTTGAATTGCTCGCATGCGAGCTGGTGCTAGGAGTTCATCCCGCTTCCGAAACATCTAATTTGAAGAAGGGGGTCAATACATATATATATATAAATGAATGAAACTCAACACAAATGATGGTAATAAAATAAAATTGTGAATGTTGTTATTTACGTACTTCATATTGTTCGTTAGAGTACCTGCCCCGCTCACAGGTCGTGTGGCGGATGGACTCGCAGATGTAGTATCCACAGAAATCATTCCCTTGTTCCTGCCACAACCACTTTACAAGAAATAGAGGTCAATCAAACTGATAAGCAAGAATGCTAAATGGTATTGATGAAACTAGCGCTTGAATCACTAGGAGATGCGCGGAACATGCTACTATAGTACTTACTTTCGGGTGTCTAAATTCCAGCTCCTTCGGCAGTCCCGGAACTGTTTTGGTGAATTTTCTCCAAACCCTGCCGGACAAAGAAAACAATTACTTGATATCAGGAAATGAACAAAGTTGCTGATATGGTGGATAATGATTGATTTAACTTACTTCTTGAAGATTTCAGTCATGTCCGCATACTCCTTGGGATCTTTTCGTTTAGAGTCCAAGACGGTTACTACTCCCTGCTCAAGCTTAATCTCTAGGAGAACATAGTGGTAACTGCACACACATGCATAACTCATCAATTACATTACTATAACCTTGACTAATATATAAGGGAAACCAAATACGCACAAGACAGTAACACTCACCTGAAGTTGTAAGGAAAGAGTATTATATCTTTGTTTTGATTTATTACGAACGATCGTAGCAAGCTGGCCTCGGTAGCTGCGGCATGAAGTTTAACCTGAGTTGCATCTATGAGATTTGTGTTAATGAACCCAATATCACCGACTTGTCTTTTCTTCAATTCGACGATCTTCAATCTGCATAATATAGTGAGGATGATTATAAATACATGCAATGAAAGAGCTAAGCTATATAGAGAAACTTAATGACAGAAGTAGTACTACTTACAGACAGTAGCAAGCGACCGTTGTTTTATCGAGGGCCAATTGATTGAAGAACTGATATAACTCCTCAAATGGAACAGGCAACAGATCAATTCCAACGAGGTCATGCTCCGTTTTAACTCTCGCATACAAAGTACTCCTCCCCCCAGAGTCTGCAGATTTTCAAGTACCAATCATGCAATCTTCGCATCATCGTTGATAGAGATCTTTCATCTTTGACGAGAGGCTTCCCGTACTCGTATCTTTGTATCTGCACGTCCATGGGTTCATAATGTACTTCATCGGGCAGGTAATCTGCAAGATTGCTATAACCGGGCACCATCCTCGGATCATTATCGACGTTGTGGCTAGGCACCTTGAGCGGGGGGCACGATTGCTTCGCTTGTTCGCCGAGCTGGGCAATTTGTTTTCCAGCTCGTCGTTCTTTCAGCCTTTGATCACTGACAGTACTTCCCGACCGCTCCGCTTCGGCAAATTCCTTTCCAATAATGCGGTCATAGTTTCCTTTCGGCGAATCAGACTTCGGTGGTTTTGTCAGGGCAGCCAGAGTGCGCTTCACTTTCACCCGATCTACCTTCTCCTCCGGAGGTGGATGTTTCTTTGCTTTCTCCCCTTCAAAGAATTTCTTCACTTCTTCTCGCGCGATCTCGGCGTTCTCCTCCTGGGTCCTCTCGTATGGTAACTTCTCTGGAGTCTTCAGAGAAGGACCGAATCTGTATGTCCTCCCGCCTCTGGTTGTACTGCTAGACGCCGACCGAGCAGACGTAGCGGTTGTCTTCTTTACTTGCTTAAGAGGCGGAGGAGAAGGACTACGACGCGCTGGAGCAGCTGGAGCGGCGGCAGGTCTCTTCCGCCCTTGCTGACGAGGCGGAGAAGGAGGAGGCTGGCTGCTCGGGCGGGTCGGCGCAGGCGGAGAAGGAGGCGGAGTGCCGCCGCGCGCTGGAGAAGGAGCCGGCCGAGGGCCCTGATCGTCACTCGCCGGAGGAGGAGGCGGTGGAGGCGGAGTGCCCTGACTCGCCGGAGGAGGAGGAGGAGGCGGTGGCGTCTAGTTCGGAAGGTTGATGAGCTCCTTCCGCCATAGGCATGGAGTCTTCAGAGCAGACCCCAGCCGAGTCTCCCCTTCACCGGTAGGGTGGTCAAGCTGGAGGTCCTCAAATCCCTCCGTTATCTCATCCACCATCACCCTAGCATATCCTTCTGGAATCGGCCGGCAGTGAAAAGTTGCGCCGGGTTCAGTAGGAAAAACAGAGCCAACAGCCGCCTTGATCTTCAAATTCATCCATTGCGTCATAAGGTGGAAATTTTGAGACTCTGTTATAGCATCCACGGGATAGCTGGCAGGAGTCGTCAAGGCATGCTCCGGCTGAAGCAGCTCGGTGGAAGCCACGCTGCTTCTGCGCTGAGATGGCGGGGTAGCTTCGGGGGAGGCTTCGGCAGTACGTTTGCTGCGATTTGCTTCTCGTTCCTCTATCGCGTCTACCCTTGCTTGCAGCGCCTGCATTTGGGTCTGCTGCACTTTTTTCCTCCTCTCATGGGATTTGTAACCGCCTGCGTCCGGAAACCCAACCTTCCACGGAATGGAGCCTGGCGTGCCTCGTGTCCGTCCAGGGTGCTCAGGATTCCCGAGGGCCATTGTGAGCTCGTCGTTCTCTCTGTCTGGAAAGAACGTCCCTTCCTGCGCTGCTTCGATATACTGCTTAAGCTTACTGACTGGTATGTCCATTTGATCGTTCGTCCAAATGCATTTCCCTGTTACAGGGTCCAGTGTTCCGCCAGCCCCGAAGAACCATGTCCGACAACGGTCTGGCCAGTTAATTGTCTCTGGTTCGATCCCTTTATGAACCAGATCATTCTCAGTCTTGGACCACTTAGGCCGGGCTACGAGGTAGCCACCTGACCCCGTGCGATGGTGAAGCTTCTTCTTCGCAGCATTTTGCTTATTTGTCGCCGACATCTTCTTACTCTTTTCCGATGTCTTGTGGGCCACAAATGCGGGCCAGTGATCTCTAATATTCTCATATCTGCCCTTAAATTCTGGTGTCTCATTATTTTCGACAAACTTATTCAGCTCTTTCTTCCACCTCCTGAATAGTTCTGCCATCCTCTTCAGAGCAAAAGACTTGATTAATTTCTCTTTAACTGGGTTCTCTGGATTATCCTCAGGCGGTAGGGTGAAATTTGACTTCAGCTCAGTCCAAAGATCATTTTTCTGCATATCATTGACATAAGAGACCTCAGGGTCTTCTGTAGCCGGCTTAAACCATTGCTGGATGCTTATCGGGATCTTGTCCCTAACCAGAACCCCGCACTGAGCAACAAATGCGCTCTTTGTCCGGAGGGGTTCAATAGGTTGGCCGTCGGGCGCGATTGCTATGATCTCAAACTTTTCATCCGAGCTCAACTTTTTCTTCGGGCCTCGTCTCTTTACCGAAGTTGTGCTCGTCCGGAGGGCTAGAAAAAAGAACAAAGACTTAATTAATATGTGTACATACCAAAACAATGAATGCATCAATCAGCTAGTCAGCATAGGCTTAACTAATATATATACCTGGCCGGACTCGGTTCGGTCACCGGAGCCATCCTCATGTTCTTCTTCTTGCACCGGCATTAGGTCACCGTAGCCAGCTTGTTCACCCTCTCCTTCCAGACCATCGGTTTCGTTGAGAAACAACGAGATGGCATCACTTCCTTCTGCAATTATGTCCCTCAACAACGCTTCTTTTGTTGCTTCGTCTAGGGCGGTGTCCATAGTTTCTACAAATATTTACAACATGGCAATTATTATTCAAACATGATAGATGGATATATTAGTGCCAAATGTAGAACTAGCTACCTAATCATAGTAAGCTATCGGGAGGGGGTATATATCGACAACGACGACACTACATCTATGTCCCTCGACGACCCTCGTTCCCGATAAAAAAAAGAGGAAGAAGAAGAAAAATAAGAGGAGAAGAAAGAATAGAGGAGAAGATGATCTCCTCTATTCTTTCTTCTCCTCTTTTTTTCTTCTTCCTCTTCTTTTTTTATCCTCTTCTTCCTCTCATGTTCGATAGGATCGCCGAGGGGTCGGGAGGTTGCGTAGTGTCTCAGGATTCAACAAAACCATGTCTTCATCATTAGGCGAAAGTAACATGTGCATGATGGTACGAAGCTCTTCAAAGTTGTTCTGGAATGGACTCCCAGATAGGATAATCCGCCTTTTGGTACAAAGTTCAGCAAGAGCCTTCCGAATATCGCTATTTGGAAGGCCTTTGCTGAATTGGTACCAAAAGGCGGATTATTCTATCCGGGACTCCATTCCAAAACAACTTTGCAGAACTTCGTACCAACATGCCCTGGTTACTTCCGGCTAATGATGAAGGCATGGATTTCTTCAATACTTTGACACTAGGAAACCTCTCTCTACTTCCGGCTAATAAGAATAAGAAGAAGAAGAATAAGAAAAAGAAAAGAAGAAAAAAAAGAGGAGAAGAAGAAAGGAATAGTGGAGAAAAGAGAAAATAGAATATATTCTATTTTCTCTTCTTCTCCACTATTCCTTTCTTCTTCTCCTCTTCTTTTTCTTCTTTTTTCTTCTTCTTATTTATTTCTCCTCTTCTTTTCGGTAGAGGAAACCCTAAATAGCTAGCAAGTTTCGTGGGTGTGAGATACATGTGGCCTTCGGTGTCGGACACTACATCCACGTCCCACAAGTGACGTGGGCGTCGAAGCCCGCGCCACTTGTGGGATGTGGGTGTAGTGTCCGACACCGACGGTACATGTATCTCACACCGACGATACTTTCTATTTAGGGTTTCTCCTCTACCGCTCGGCGACCCTCTCGACGACCCTCGTTCCCGATAAAATAAAGAGGAAGAAGAAGAAGAAAAAAGAAGAGAAGAAAGAATAGAGGAGAAGACTTCCTCTTCTTCCTCTCCTCTTCTTCTCCCTCTTCTTCCCCTTCTTCCCCGCCTAAAATGACCTAAAATGAAAATAATCTAAAATTCACTAAAGTTATCGATGACCCTCTCGACACACCCACGAATAAGAAAATATATCATCTTCTTCATCTCCTCTTCTTTGCATATTCACATAGCCACATACACAAACATAGCCACATACATATAGAACTTTTCTGAACATATATATATATATAGCCACATTCATATAGAACTTTTCTGAACATATATAGATGATTTTCTAAAAAAGTAACTTTTGCATATATGAACAGAGAGCAGCGGCGGCAATGGGCATCGTCGGCGACGGGGATGGGAAAGGGGGGAGCTCACTGGGGGCGGGCGGCGACGGGGAGAGGAGGCCAGCGACGGGAAAGGAGCTACGGCGGGCTCGGGGATGCCGGCGACGGGGACGGCGTGCGCGGGGCGATGGGGAGACGGGGACGGCCGTGGGCTCGGGGCGGCACACGGCGACGGGGACGATCGAGGAGGCGGGGCTCGGGGCAGGGCGGACGGCAGCGAGCTCGGGGCGGGGTGGCACACGGCGACGGGGACGGCCGCGGGCTCGGGGCGGCACACGGCGGCGACGGGGACGATCGAGGAGGCGAGGCTCGGGGCAGGGCGGACGACGGCGACGAGGAGGACGATCGAGGAGGCGGGGCTCAGGGCGCGGCGACGGCGACGGCGATGTGGCAGGGCGCAGTGACGGCGACAAGGAGGACGAGCAGCCTGGCGGCGTCGGCGATGGGGAATGGAGCAGTTGGCGAAAATTTCGCAAGGGTTGTATATATAGCCGGAGCAATGGTCCCGGTTTGTGGCACAAACCGTGACCAATGCCCCCCTTTGGTCCCGGTTGGTGCCACCAACCGGGACCAAAGGCCAATTTTCAGCAGCCCAAAGGGCGGGAAGCGGCGGCCTTTGGTCCCGGTTGGTGGCACCAACCGGGACTAAAGGGGGCCATTGGTCACGGTTGGTGCCACGAACCGTGACCAATGCCACCTTTAGTCCCGGTTGGTGCCACCAACCGGGACCAATGCCCTTGTGCTGCCAGCGCCCAAAAGTTTAGTCCCACATTGCTAGCTGAAGGGCGCCGGCACTGGTTTATAAGCCCTGCTGTGCCTCCCCATTCGAGCTCCTCTCTAATGCAGGCCTTCGGGCCTAAACTTGCTACTGCCTGTGGGCCTATTGGGCCTCTGCGGGCCTGAATCCTGGCCCATGTAGAGTTTCTAGTCGTATTCAGGCCGTGGAGGCCCAGTAGGAGGCATTTTTTTTGGTTTTTCTTTTTTATTTCTACATTTTTTTGGTTTTTTATTTTTTTATTTCTACTTAAAACTAAATACTTATAGTTTTTTAGTGATTTCTTTTTGCTTTTAGGTCACAAAAATTATAAACTTTCTGTTAGTGCCATTAGTTTTAAATTTTGAATAGTTTAAATTTGAATTTTTGAAAATTTGTGTGAATCACTAGTTTCTTCTTTGCTATTTATTTTTTATTTATACTTACAATTAAATACTTATAGTTTGATTTTAGGTCACAAAAATTATATTCTTTTTGCTATTGAAGAATATTATAGTTTTATTTTAATTGATCATAACATAATATTTTAATTGATTGTTTTTATTTTCATAAAAGTTTTGTAGTTCATTCTGTTTGCTATTAATTCATTCTTTGAGCTAAATGACTCTGAAATTGGAAAGCATTTCAAAATGAACTCTGAAAAGGTTGAAAGTTGGCATGGTATCATCATTTCACCCACATAGCATGTTCCAAAAAGTAGAGAGGGTTACGACAAAAACTTGATGCACTTCGTGTACAAAATGGACAATCACTTTCGAAGTATCAAAGTTTCGAACCATAAGACATGAAAACATTTCAAATGAACTCTGAAAAAGTTGAAAGTTGGGATGGTATCATAATTTCACCCACATAGCATTTGCTTATTGCGGGAGAAAGTCTTCACTTTTTCTTCGCTTGTGTCATTTGCTTATTGCGCCGTAACCATGGATAATCTTCATTGTTTATCAGGATGCTTGGGTCAGCCTTGACATTGAAGGGAGGAATTTCATGAAACTTTTCATAATCTTCAGACATGTCTGCCTTGCCGTCCACTCCCATGATGTCCCTTTTTCCTGAAAGAACTATGTGGCGCTTTGGCTCATCGTATGATGTATTCGCTTTCTTATCTTTTCTTTTTCTCGGTTTGGTAGACATGTCCTTCACATAGATAACCTGTGCCACATCATTGGCTAGGACGAACGGTTCGTCAGTGAACCCAAGATTTTTCAGATCCACTGTTGTCATTCCGTACTGTGGGTCTACCTGTACCCCGCCGCCTAACAGATTGACCCATTTGCACTTAAACAAAGGGACCTTAAAATCAGGTCCGTAGTCAAGTTCCCATATGTCCACTATGTAACCATAATATGTGTCCTTTCCGCTCTCGGTTGCTGCATCAAAGCGGACACCGCTGTTTTGGTTGGTGCTCTTTTGATCTTGGGCGATCGTGTAAAATGTATTCCCATTTATCTCGTATCCTTTGTAAGTCAATACAGTCAAAGATGGTCCCCTAGACAACAAGTACAACTCATCACAAACAGTGTTGTCACCTCTGAGACGTGTTTCCAACCAACTGCTGAAAGTCCTGATGTGTTCACATGTAATCCAGTCGTCGCACTGCTCCGGGTGTTTGGAGCGCAGACTGTTCTTGTATTCATCGACATACGGGGTCACCAAGGTAGAGTTCTGTAGAACTGTGTAGTGTGCTTGAGACCAAGAATATCCGTCCCTGCATATTATTGAGTCTCTTCCCAGAGTGCCTTTTCCAGTCAGTCTCCCCTCATACCGCGATTTAGGGAGACCTATCTTGTTAAGGCCAGGAATGAAGTCAACACAAAACCCGATAACATCCTCTGTTTGATGGCCCATGGAGATGCTTCCTTCTGGCCTAGCGCGGTTACGGACATATTTCTTTAGGACTCCCATGAACCTCTCAAAAGGGAACATATTGTGTAGAAATACGGGACCCAGGATGACAATCTCGTCGACTAGATGAACTAGGACGTGCGTCATGATATTGAAGAAGGATGGTGGGAACACCAGCTCGAAACTGACAAGACATTGCGCCACATCACTCCTTAGCCTTGGTACGATTTCTGGATCGATCACCTTCTGAGAGATTGCATTGAGGAATGCACATAGCTTCACAATGGCTAATCGAACGTTTTCTGGTAGAAGCCCCCTCAATGCAACCGGAAGCAGTTGTGTCATAATCACGTGGCAGTCATGAGACTTTAGGTTCTGAAACTTTTTCTCTGGCATTTTTATTATTCCCTTTATATTCGACGGGAAGCCAGTCGTGACCTTCATACTGAGCAGGCATTCAAAGAAGATTTCTTTCTCTTCTTTCGTAAGAGTGTAGCTGGCAGGACCATTATACTGCTTCGGAGGCATGCCGTCTTTTTCGTACAAACGTTGCAGGTCCTCTCGTGCCTCGGGTGTATCTTTTGTCTTCCCATACACGCCCAAGAAGCCTAGCAGGTTCACGTAAAGGTTCTTCGTCACGTGCATCACGTCGATTGAGGAGCGGACCTCTAGGTCTTTCCAGTAGGGTAGGTCCCAAAATATAGATTTCTTCTTCCACATGGGTGCGTGTCCCTCAGCGTCATTCGGAACAGCTAGTCCACCGGGACCCTTTCCAAAGATTACGTAGTGTAAATCATTGACCATAGCAAGCACGTGAACACCGGTGCGCATGGTGGGCTTCTTCCGGTGATCCGCCTCGCCTTTGAAATGCTTGCCTTTCTTTCGACATTGATGGTTGGTCGGAAGAAATCGACGATGGCCCAGGTACACATTCTTCCTGCATTTGTCCAGGTATATACTTTCAGTGTCATCTAAATAGTGCGTGCATGCGTGGTATCCTTTGTTTGTCTGTCCTGAAAGGTTACTGAGAGCGGGCCAATCGTTGATGGTCACGAACAGCAACGCCTTAAGGTTAAATTCCTCCTATCTGTGCTCATCCCACGTACGTACACCGTTTCCATTCCACAGCTGTAAAAGTTTTTCAACTAATGGCCTTAGGTACACATCAATTTCATTACCGGGTTGCTTAGGGCCTTGGATGAGAACTGGCATCATAATGAACTTCCGCTTCATGCACATCCAAGGAGGAAGGTTATACATACATAGAGTCACGGGCCAGGTGCTGTGATTGCTGCTCTGCTCCCCGAAAGGATTAATGCCATCCGCGCTTAAAGCAAACCATACATTCCTTGGGTCCTTTGCAAACTCATCCCAGTACTTTCTCTCGATTTTTCTCCACTGCGACCCGTCAGCGGGTGCTCTCAACTTCCCATCTTTCTTTCGGTTCTCACTGTGCCATCGCATCAACTTGGCATGCTCTTCGTTTCTGAACAGACGTTTCAACCGTGGTATTATAGGAGCATACCACATCACCTTCGCAGGAACCCTCTTCCTGAGGGGCTCGCCGTCAACATCACCAGTGTCATCTCGTCTGATCCTATACCGCAATGCACCGCATACCGGGCATGCGTTCAGATCCTTATATGCACCGCGGTAGAGGATGCAGTCATTAGGGCATGCATGTATCTTCTCCACCTCCAATCCTAGAGGGCATACGACCTTCTTTGCTGCGTATGTACTGTCGGGCAATTCGTTATCGTTTGGAAGCTTCTTCTTCAATATTTTCAGTAGCTTCTCAAATCCTTTGTCAGCCACAGCATTCTCTGCCTTCCACTGCAGCAATTCCAGTACGGTACCGAGCTTTGTGTTGCCATCTTCGCAATTGGGGTATAACCCTTTTTTGTGATCCTCTAACATGCGATCGAACTTCAGCTTCTCCTTTTGACTAATGCATTGCGTCCTTGCATCGACAATGACCCGGCGGAGATCATCATCATCGGGCACATCGTCTGGTTCCTCTTGATCTTCAGCAGCTTCACCCGTGGCAGTATCATTGGGCACATCGTCTGGTTCCTCTTGATCTTCACCAGCTCCCCCCGTTGCAGCATCACCGTATCCAGGGGGCACATAGTTGTCATCGTACTCTTCTTCTTCGCCGTCTTCCATCATAACCCCTATTTCTCCGTGCCTCGTCCAAACATTATAGTGTGGCATGAAACCCTTGTAAAGCAGGTGGGAGTGAAGGATTTTCCGGTTAGAGTAAGACCTCGTATTCCCACATTCAGTGCATGGACAACACATAAAACCATTCTGCTTGTTTGCCTCAGCCGCATCGAGAAACTCATGCACGCCCTTAATGTACTCGCGGGTGTGTCTGTCACCGTACATCCATTGCCGGTTCATCTGCGTGCATTATATATAATTAAGTGTCCAAATTAATAGAAGTTCATCATCACATTAAAACCAAAGTGCATACATAGTTCTCATCTAACAACATATAGCTCTCCAGAGCATCTAATTAATTAAACCATACATTGAAACTATGTAAAACATTTCAATGCGAAAACAAATGCGATCATAATCGCAACCAAGGTAACAATTGATCCAACGGCATAATGATACCAAGCCTCGGTATGAATGGCATATTTTCTAATCTTTCTAATCTTCAAGCGCATTGCATCCATCTTGATCTTGTGATCATCGACGACATCCGCAACATGCAACTCCAATATCATCTTCTCCTCCTCAATTTTTTTATTTTTTCCTTCAACAAATTGTTTTCTTCTTCAACTAAATTTAACCTCTCGACAATAGGGTCGGTTGGCATTTCCGATTCACATACATCCTAGATAAATAAAATCTATGTCACGTTGGTCGGCATAATTTTCATAAACAATAAATGAACCAATAGTTATGAAGATAATATACATACCAAATCCGAATCATAGACAGGACGAGGGCCGACGGGGGCGGATACCAAAACCATCGCACTATATAAGATGCAATAATAAATGTAAGAAAATGATACAAGTATCTATCTAAACAGACAAGTAAGAATATTTTTCCTTTCAGAAAGAAGATAAGAACAAGAGGCTCACCACGGTGGTGTCGGTGATGAGATCAGCGCGGGTGATCGACGGCGGTGAAGACGGGGACGGAGCGTGACGGACCGCTAAATCTAGACAAATCTCGAGCAAAATGGAGCTTGGAGGTCGAGCTTCGAGAGGAGAAAGTTTAAGTAGTGTGGCTCGGGCATTCCATCGAACACCTCATGTGCATAGGAGGTGAGCTAGAGCACCACAAACCCCTCCCCTCGCCGGCCAGAGAAAAACAGAGCACTGGAGTGCTCTGCTCGCGGGCAAGGGTATATATAGGCACCTCATTGGTCCCGGTTTGTGGCAAGAACCGGGACTAAAGGGGAGCCTTTGGTCCCGGTTCAGGCCACCAACCGGGACCTCCCACCAACCGGGACCAAAAGGTCCAGACGAACCGGGACCAATGGCCCACGTGGCCCGGCAGGCCCCCTGGGCTCACGAACCGGGACCAATGCCCACATTAGTCCCGGTTCTACACTGAACCGGGACTAATGGGCTGAGCCGGCCTGGACCATAGTCCTGTTTTCTACTAGTGCGCCCTCCCCATCGCCTTGCGGGCATGACGAGGGAGGGATATTTTGAAGATGAATTGAGGGGACCTACACATGCAGGTCATCACATACATTATGGTTGCTGCTACAGTGCTCGCCATAGATGATGGGCGATGATTAGATGAGATATCTCGCGATGCCGTCTTGGATCGCTCGTCTAGAGATAGATCGACACATCGACCGTGGATTTTGTTTGTACGCATGTGCGCAAGTCAGCAGTAGTACTGAGTAAGTAGCGACGATGAACCGATGGACGTGATGCTGCGATCGACCGATGAGGTGCACAGGAAGCTATCGAAGCGTACGATCGTTTGGTGTTGCCGGCGCCGCCCGGCCCGAAACAGTCGTCGCCCAACGCCGCATTGAACCCTGGCCTCGCGGTCGCCGTCGCCCACGCGCGCGCGCGCTCCACCGATCACGCTAGCTAGGCTAGGATGACGACGACGTAACGTGTGCCACCCCGCAGTACACGTCCCGCTCCCGCATTCAATGGTCCGTTCGATCGGCTCCCCCCAACCGCATTGATGAGCGGATCAATCTCGTCGTCGCCGGAGACGACGACGGCGCGAGTTACTCGCAACAGGGCCGGACGGGACCGGCCGGTGGCGATCGAACTCTTCTGCCCGGCACGCGTAGGGCCACAGATCAGACCGCACTAGTAATTCAAAGGTTTCAAGTTTGAATTGAATCGGACCCAGCCTCGGTCCACTTGCTTTGCTTGCCCTGATGAGAGATGACAACGGAGCTGATGATGTGCACGCGTGTCGCCGATCATATATACGTGCATTGATGGTGACGACGATCGACGGCGTCGCTTTCGGGTCACCTAATGTGACGCCGACCGCCTCCTCACCCCGTACTACTAGTCCTGTAGCAGCAGTACGTGTGCGGTGGTAGACCAACCTCAGCGCGCAGTGCATGCGGCGGGTATGCATTGCATGGTGGTGGGTGAACGACGACTGCTGACCGCGCGCGGTGGCAAACTCGTTTCGTTTTGCCCGGCCGACCACATCAAATCAAACGTTTTAACGACTCCTGGCTGAAAGTCTCGCTGCTGCCGTGAATTAAGGCACTCCGGAAAGTCTGAATGTACCACCGGCCGTCGTACACCCTGTGCATGAAGGAAGCAGCTTCTCCAGTATGTACTGTACGCAACGTTTTCAATCGGTACCCGTACACGTCTGCTGCAAAAGAGGGACTTCTTCTTCTTCTTCTTCTTCTTCTTCTTCTTCTTCTTCTTCTTCTTCTTCTTCTTCTTGTGGAAAGTGTCAAATCTGTCCTCTGCAAGACGGTGGAAGCAAGAAATGCCGTGTGCGCAGGAATTCTTTTCTTTCTTTTTTTTTGAAAAAAATGAGCGCATATATTCTTGCATGCTTGAACTTGGGTCTAGTGCACACGTATGTTACTTCGGTACTAGTTCTCTCAACATGCTACTAACACGCACAGTTCTTTTTATAAAGCGGCAGTAGTACAATACGGTGTATATATAAGTGTAGTTTACGAACTTATGTTTTGTTTACTTTTTGTATTTTATTCAGATTTTATTTCATAAATTTATTTGAGAAAACTAATTTCGGTGCTCAGTTTCCCTATTTGTCGGAATATCCTATGTGCCGCTTACTGCGGCACATAGTCAGGGCTTAGCAAAGGGATCTAACCCCGAGCGCGGGAGATGGGCTGGCCCACTTTTTGTTTTATATTTTCCTTTTCTTCCTTTTTGTAGTTTTTTTGTTTATTTTGGACCGGAAAAACTGGTGAACATCCCAGGGAGCATTTTCCCATCGAATGCTAAACCAAATAAAGTTGCTATTGACAACTTTGTAGGATTTGCCATGATAGGAGGTGAAAATTACCATGTCCGCAAATAAAGCAAAAAAAATGCAACTTTCCCAGAAAAATTGTCGTTCGTTCGGTCATCATCAAACAACTTTGAGGGTGTTTGTTGGGAGGCCTGAGAAATCTGATGCTCGCCAGTTTATCATTCCTCTCTTTTATGTTTCTTTTTTCCTTTTATTTTCAAAAAAATGTTTTCCATAAGTTGTTCAAAACTTCAAAAAATGTTTCTGTTTACCAGCTTTATTTATAATTAAAAAAATGTTTGGCGATTCTTGAAAATATTGTTTTTCCAAAATAGTTTGCAGTTTCAAAACATATTATTATTATATTTATTTCCTCATAAATTAAAATGTTCGGGATTTTTCATAAAATGTTCATGTTAGCCATTTTCTTCATAATTTAAAAGAATATTCTTGTTTCAGAAATTTCTCACAAACTCAAAACATTTTGACGTTTAAAAAAAATGAATTAAAAAATCATTGCGTTTAACAAAATAAAATAGAAAACTTTAAAACCCGGTTTGCTAGGGTCCGATTTGCTACAATGTCTCACGATGCTGATGGGCGGGTCAAGTCGGGCTCGCCTGTGTTCGTTGCGTTAGAATTTGCCGCAATGAGCGGCATATAGGAGGTCCCCATTTTGTCTCTAGGGACTAGGGAGGTGTATTTGTCAAGTATGGGCTGCCACTTCTTTATGGAATGTATATGGGTTAATACTTTGTTTTTCTAGACGGGTATGGGTTGGTACTGACAAGGTATATGAGCGCCACAGCGGGAAACCTCACGCTTCCCCTTGAACAAGCGTGCTCTTTGCCCCGGCCAGGCCCAGTAATAGGTTATGTTTTTTTAATCTCCCCCGCCCCCGCCCAATCAACACACTCACATACACTCATATTTTGTGTTTCGCCCCCAAGGTATTCTTTTGTCTACCTTGCAACTAACTGTAACACCATAGTATTCGCCTAGATCGCCCGAACTATGCTTGATTGAAATTCGTTTTAAACTCCTGCATCCATGCATGTGCATGTGGGGAAGGAGAGGGGGGCAACTCGTTTCTTTTCCTATATTTCTAAGGTTCTCCAAATGCCGCATCCCAACATCTAATAAGGCTTGAATATTTATTTGTAACCAAGGTAGAGCTATGGCTAAGTCACGCGCGAGGGTGGGGGGGGGGGTTGCGTTTGTAAACGCGAGCAGACATATTAGTATTGCGTAGATCATCTGAACTCTGCATTATTGAAATTCCATTTGATTGGCTCACTCAATGGCGCTGGCGTCGGTTTGCGACTCGTATTTGGGAGTTCACTGGTTGGTTGGTCGTATGAATTTATTCTGATGGGGCCTATGACTAAAATTGGGTATTTTGAGTGCTGCATCATCTATTGTGATCATAACCTAAGTAGACTAGTATGTGATCAACAAACTTACATATAGAAGGTGCATAGTTGTGTCTTGAGAAATTTGTTATGCCGCCTTGCGACTCGCATTTGGGAGTTCACTGCTTGGTCATATGAATTTATTCTGTCGAGACTTATAACTAAAATTGGCTATTTTGAGTGGTCCATCATCTATTGTAATCATAAGTTAAGCAGACTTGTATGTGATCGTACTTACATAGAAGTTGCATATTTGTGTCGTGAGACTTTTCTATACAGATCAAGTAGGAACTCAAAACTTTTATTAACTAAACTTTACAAAATATTTGCGCTCAGCTATTAGATATTATACCAAGTTCGAAATTTAAATATAATGCAGCAACCTATACAAGTTATGATAATTAACTAAGGGCATGTAAACTGAGAGGAAATGCATCTATCCAGGATAGGTTATGCTAATAAGAGCATGCACACTGATAAGAAAAGGCATCTATCTCTATTAAATAAGGATTGCGTGCATGCGTTAAAGAGCCTAATATTTGAAAGAGGGCCGACGTATCGGCGCATTCAACCTCACAGCAGGTGAAGGCAAGATCATTATGGATGCGATGGGGGACGAGCAGAATTTCAGTAGCGTAATAGCAAAAATGGAGGCAGTCAAGAAAGAGAAAAAGGTAATCTTGTATTGTAATTTCAGCATGGATTGGATTAATATTGAGCATCTACTGTGTACGCAGTAAATATCACTTTATTGTTTGTGGCTTCACTGTTGCTTTGCTCTGCAGGGAGGACTGATAGGACTGCTCGCGGTGGCGGTACTGTAGTTCTTGGTATCAACACAAGATTCCCCTAAAGTTCCTCAAATGATGCATCCCAACATTAATAAAGTTTAAATGTTTCTTTGTAACTACTGGTGGAGCTATGGCTTAGTTGGGGGAGGACCGGAGGGGGTTGTTGCCCCCACCCTGATCATTAGCAAACACGAGCTTAGGGCATCTTTAAAGGAGACCCTCAAAGTTTAGGTGTATGTCTGGATTGTGGTGTCTGGCCACTTGTGTCAACTTTTGACATCTAATGCAAAGTGGCTCAAACGTCTGTTTCCCCGCAAATCAAAATTAAACTGAGGAGAGCTATGCAAGAGTCCGAACATGCAATTGACCAACAAAAAGCCTTCACGTGGTCATCCTCTCTTTTCTTTCTCTTCGCATGCATGGTCCCCTTCTCCTCTCTCTCCTCCTAGCCAGACACCACACCACAATATCACACCACATGGATGGTTCCTCTCCACTCTCTGTCCTCCCAACGGGATTAAGTTGTGAATAGCGTTAGATGGCCTCCTCCCGTATCGTGTCCACGGACCACGTCCGGACATAAAAACGGACGGTTGGAATTTCTTTTTACCCCCCCCCCCCCACCCCTACCACCACCACCACAGTCGCTCACTCACTCATTTTGTGTCTACCTTGCCACTAATTATAACACCATGGTATTGCATGGATCGTCCGAACTTTGCTTGATTGAAATTCATTCGATTGGCTCGCTCAACGGTATTGGCGCATCTCTGTAGTCGCATTTGGGAGTTCACTGCTTGGTCGTATGAATTTATTCTGATGAGACTTATGACCAAAATTGGGTATTTTGAGTGCTGCATCATCTATTGTGAACATAACCTAAGCAGACTTGTATGTGATCATACTTGCATAGAAGGTGGATATTTGTGTCTTGAGACTTTTTTGTACATATCAAGTAGGAACTCAAAACTTTTATAAACTAAAGTTTACAAAAAAAACAATATTTGCATCCTGTTATTAGATATTATACCAAGTTCAAAATTTTCATATAATGCAGCAACCTATATAGGTTATGCTAATTAACTAAGGGCATGTATTCAGGATAGGTTATGCTAATAAGAGCACGCATACGCTGATAAGAAAGGCATCTATCTCTATTAAATAATATTTAATGACTGCATGCATGCTTTAAAGAGACTAATATCTGATTATACTAGTACTCTGGTGCAACAAAGAAAAACATTTTACTAACATTATCTAACTGTGTAGTCTTGTGGATAGACACAAAATAACCTTGAACACATCATGCATGCATGCATGTTCAGGCTGACGCTACACCCTCCGGTGAAACCGCCGCAGCCGACCCCGCTCTTCTTGTCCGCCCTGCAGGGCAAGGTGACCGGCGCCATTCTCCGACCATAACGCAGATGGATCATTCTGCAGCTGGTAGGCGGCAGCGTCCACCACTTGATTATTATTCGGAGTAGCCAGCGGCCAAACCCCGGCAGCAGCCCGGGGCTCAACATCGTAGCCGGCGTCAAAGCAGCCATACCCAAGTAGATCCTGGTGGTGGTATGCCGCACCAGTACCAAAACCCTGCCCCTGCCTGCTGCCAAAATCATCATAAAACGCCGCACCGGTTGCCGCCGTGCCCCCATTGACGACGGCGTTGGCGTCGTAATGCAGGCGGTCCATCGTCATGCTCATGCCTGCTGCGCTGGTAAAGCTGAAACCCGACGGCGCCGACATCTGAAGGGGCAGCGGCAGCGGGGACCCAAAGGCGATGCCCGACGGCAGCATGTGGAAGCCGAGGTAGGGCGGCTGGACAGAGAGCGGCGGCGGCGGCGGGATGTCTCGGGGAAGGTAGTGGTAGTCCTGCGCTCCTAGTAGGGGTAGGGCCACGGAGGAGGTGGCGCCCGAGGACAAGCAGCCGAAGCCGAAGTCGAAGGCGTTGCCAGGGAACGCCGGGCCATGCTGCTGCTCGGGCGCGGTCACCACCGCGAGCGCGGACGACGTCACGCCGAGCTCGGCGATCCGGCGCTGCGCCCTCTGCAGCGTCTCGCCCAGCGTCCGGTACAGCTCGTTGAGGTCGTGGACGGAGAGGTCGTCGAGGTGGCGGTCCCACTGCGTGAGCACGCCGTCCAGCCGGCAGTGCCTGGCCTTGACCAGCTTGCGCTGGCCCTTGGCCAGCTCGCCCTGGAGGTAGGTGGCGGCGTTGAGGTTCTCCTTGACCCTCTCCGGGGGAGTCCCGCGGAAGCGCGCGACCAGCTCCCGCAGGGCGTCGCGGTCCTCCGGCCAGGCCGTGACCTCGCCGCCGGCCGGGCCGGGCTTGACGCAGAGGAGGAAGACGTCGATGCCGCAGAGCGTGGAGAGCTCCGAGACCTTTTTGACGAGGCTGCCCAGGCGGGTCCTGTACGTCAGATCCCGCTTCTTGCCGTTGTCGACCAGCTTCATTACCTGCTTCGTGCGAGGCATGTCGATCGATCGACCTATGCGTGGAGTGGAAAGCGAGGGAGGGGTGGAGATCGCGGTCGGGGAATCGCCGAGCACACAAGGCATGGCGTCTCCTCTTTCTATAGTATAGGAGATCACACGAGATTGCATGCCGTATTAACATGGCTTGGAAGGTTCCTGGAGCCGCGGCACGCTGCGATCAATCCACCAAATTTCTTTCCCGTTTTGGCTTAGGGCATTTTCCTTATGTTTCGGCCGGTCATGTTTAGTCTTTCCTTAGGGCGGTTCTGACTTGTGATCTTTCTATTTAGCACCGAAGGGCGAAGACGGCACGGCCCATATACATTGCCGAAGAAAGACTACCGCAACACCACCATGACCCTTACATTGCCGAAAAGGCGTGATCCAACCAAAACCAAATGCCCAAGTACGACCTACGGCATAAGGCAATCCTAGTAGCAACCCAAAGAATTGCTGGCATTGCTGGCACATTTCAGTGCTGAAGAAGGAGCCTACAGCGTGGAGTACGCCTTCACGTTGTCGTCTCCAGGATCGATCAGCATTGACGGGACCCCCTATTTAGCACACAGGTCGATGCATAGCGACCAAAAGCGCAGGTCGGCTCGTAGAGGGCCGACCCATTTTGTCGTTTTATTCACTTGCTGGCGTGTGCTATTGCTACATAGGCTAGAGCTCTGTTTCCTGTTCTAAAACCTCTAAAAGGCCGGCCACTGCAGAAATTTTAAGAAAAATCATGAATTCAAAAAATGTTCCAAAATTCATTTTTTTTTGCAGAATAATATTAAAAACATGAATTCAAAAAATGATCGAGATTTTAAAAAAATCTTTGCAATTTCAATGATATGTTCAAAAATTTCAAAAACAATATGAACTCAAAAACTGTTCATGAATTTCCAAAAATGTTCGCAGACTCTAAAAAATATTCGTGAATTTGAAAATATGCTCACAAGTTCAAAAGATGTTCATTAATTTTGAAAATGTTTAAAAAATAAAAAATGTGTGTGAATTTGGAAAAATATTTGCGGGTTTAGAAAATATTCTCAAATTTGAAAAATATATGTGTATTTGGGAAAATGTTCATGAATTTTATTGAATGGTTGTGGATTCAATAAATGTTCATATTTCGAAAATATGTTCACAAATTCTAAAAATATTCATGAATTTAAAAAAAGGTTCATGAATTCAAAAGTGTTCGCAAACATTTGCAAATAAATTTTTTTTCACAAATTTGAAAAAAAATCATGAATTACAAAATATTTTGCAATTTTTCTAAATAAAATTTGCAAATAAATTATGAATTTGAAAAAATGTTTCGTGATTAAAAAATTGTTCATGATTTACAAAAATGTTCGCAAATTCAAAATTTTTCATGGATGAAAAAATGTTTATGAAATTAGAAAATAAAAAATAAGAATGAACCAGAAGGAAAAACAAAAGAAAAAAGAAAAAAAACAACTGATCAGGGAAGTAGGACCTTCCTTTAATCAGTGGGAAGAAAACCAAAAATGGGCTGGCCTATAAAGAGGACTGGTTCGCAGGAGGGTACGCATTAGGTTGCTATCCAGCGACCTACGCGCGAAGTACGGCTAGCCATAGCCAGTGTTAATCACTCACGGCTGTTGAACCGGTCACGGCTCGGCCTCGCACCCTATCGCACGCTCTCGGTCTCGCAGGGAGGGATCGTTCATACTTGTCCCTAGAAGAAGAACGATCACCAGTTATTGCGATCCTTTAAAAAAACCATTTCGTTGATATTGATAGTTTAACAGAAAATGTTTTCTTCTCGTCAAACTAGCTACATGAAACTTTTGCAAAGAGAGATTTTTAGTTCTCCCTTTTGAGAAGCGTGGATGGATTTCTGCAACAGTGGTGAAATGGATAATGCTATTGCTTCTGGAGGAGCAAATGTGGACACGTTAATTTCGCATGCATGCAGGGGGGGAAAGGCTGGGGAGAGTTGCTTGCATTGCATGTAACTCGTCCTGGGCGGGAAGCATTGCATGTAACTCGTCCTGGAGTTCCATCGCGGGAGAAAGTTGTAGTACATGATTTATCACAAAATGCAATCTAGTTCACACGGTTAATTTGGAAGAGACAAAGTTCTCTGCACCAAAGTAGACATCTGAATCCCGTCGGCTTTTCCGTGCATCTTCATGCTGACACAGTTTTCTCTGATTGTACCCTTTCCGACACACCAGCATCAGGATCATAATTTGAAAACCGGACCCGGACCAGAGAAACTGGCACCAGCGGAATTCAGGATATTTCTTGTTGCCTTTTGGATGTGGTATATGTATGAGGAATTTCGCACGCTGTTACTACCAGAAGATTTTTCTAGTGTCCTAGCAAGAAGCACAACTTTTTCAATCACGAGCCCAAATCTGTAAATACATTTGCTAACTGAGATCATTATCCATAATATTTTATTGATTCATGTCACATGACATACTGTATATAATGTTCCTTAGAAAGTATTACCTCTGGACCAAAATATTTGAACTGCAAAAAATCTTACATTTTTTTTAGAATGAAGAAGTTAGAAGCGTCCGGCTTTAAATTAATAAAGCCCACACAACAGGCAGAGTAGCAACCGATTGAAACATTTCACAAACCAAAAGCCCTAGGCGCACCGGCATCAAGAGAGTCTAGAGGGTTCAAAGCGGGGCAGTGAGCAAGTTACAAGGCCAAGGCCTAAGCATCTGAGAACGCAGGCTCGCAAAACAAAAGGGCACTCCCACCCAAGGCAGGCATCGCCGGCTCCCTAGCCGCCACACACACTTGGTGAATTCGTTCTTGCGCGTGCTTCACGATCTCAAAGTCCTTCCGCTTCGCCAATGGACTCCACTGTTGCATGAGAATAGATCATTTGTATATGATATTAGCTGGGTGCGACGGAAGAATGCCCTCAGCCTCAATGGTAAGTTTATTGCGAGTGAGCCATAAGGACCATAACAGCGCCCCTATACTAATCCACAGCACACGCTTGTTCTATCCCTGGACCGAATCAAGTAGCCCTACAAGTTCGGAGGAGGAACGCGGGTCCCAGCGGACGCCCGCCGCCTCGCACACAACGCTCCAGGCGAACCTAGCAAGTGGGCATAGAAAGAAGACATGGTTTGCGGTCTCAGGGTTCCCACATAACGCGCACGGACCCGTTGCCGGACCGTTCCGTTTAGCTATGTTAATAGATGTAGGAAGTTGATCACGGAACATCTGCCAAAGAAATACTTTAATCTTCAGCGGGATGCATGCTTGCCAGAGTCCTTTAGCCTCCCTTTGTGCCCTCCCTTGGCACAATTTGTGATAAGTCTTACATTTTGGTGTAGAGGGAGTAGACACATGTGTCGCCTGGATCACATCAAGATACAATTAGTATCGCACCAATCCACAGCTAGGGTTTCCTACTCTGCTTGACGAAAACTGCAAGTAATGTTGTTTACGAGTCTTTCGCATTAGTTGCAACAGTGTCAAATCAAGGCACCCATTTGTAGAGCATCTCCAACCGCGTCTCCAACAAGGTCCCCAGGCGATTTTTCGGCCGCCGGTGCTGAAAAATCGGCCCAGTCACGCTCTTAACGACCATTTTTTCGCCTGCTCGAGCTGAAATTGGCGCCGGCGGATCCAGCCTGAACCAGGCACGCTGGGGGCGCTTGGGGGCGCCAGCCGAATCGTTTTTCGTGCGAAAATCGGCGGGCCCTCCTTGGCAGCGACTCGGCTCTTCTTGTCGCTTCGTCGTTCTCATCGCCTCAGTTCCCGCGGCGGAATCAATGCCAAAGCTGCCGCGCTGGTCAGCCTCCTCCATTGATACCTCACGGGCGGCGTAGTGAAGACGGGACGACGCGCGTCCTTCGCCCGCCACGCGTACACACGACGGCCACGCGGGCGCCGCCTATATAAGCCGACCCCTCCCGCACCGGTGACGCACAGACTCTCCACCGCTGACGCCCCCGTTCCTCGACGCCCTCGTTCCTCCCTCTCTTCTCGCTCGCCGTTTCCAGTTCACCCAATGGCCGAGCGCTTTCCAGGCGACGGCGCGGCGGCGAACGGCTTCGGCCACCGCCACCTTCATGAGAACGAAGCTCGGCTTCTCTATGAGGCCGAGTACCCCATCCCGCCGGACATGCGGGTGCCCGGGGTGTGGAGGATCAGCGCCGGCGGGGTCCCGGTGCCACCGCCGCCCACCGGGGCGGCGCGTCGTGCGGAGATCGCCCGTATCCGTGCCTCTCTGCCGCAGGCGGCGAGGGAAGGGCCGAGGTACGTCCCCGACAGCCCACTGTGGGAGTAGTACTTCCGTCGCCGCCACACTGAGCAGCTCAAGGCCACCAACGGTGTCGTGCCCTCCGGAAGGCTCAACTCCGACGGCTGCCGCCAAAGGTGGGGCGAGCCTGGCCGCACGCTGGAGGCCGTCCTTGAGTACATAGAGGGCGGCAACACGCCCAGGCTGGAGTACCCCGCTCCCCCCTCCTTCTCCCGCCGGTGTGGGAGCTCGTGGACGCCGAGACGCATGGACCCGGCGTCCTCCTCCTCGTCCGGCCACTCGTCCGGCTCTCCCTCCCTCCTCCCCGTCAAGTTGGAGCCCCAGGACACGCCGATCAACCAGCGCACCCGCAGCTTCGGCGTTCGCATCGCTGAGCCCTCCCCCACCTCCGCCCGGCTCGTCAGGCCGAAGGTGGAGCCCGGCCTCCCCGCGGAGTACGAGGCCATAGTCCGGCGCGGCTTCTCCGACGAGGATGCCCTAAAATGGGCGCGGGACGACTACCTCCGCGACGAGATGGTCCGGCAGGGCCGAGCCTGGAGGAGATAGCCGCCCGCCAACGTGGGCGCGAGGACGAGAACGGCGTGGTGATCCTCGACAGCGACGAGGACGAGGACGCCCCCGGTCCGTCCAACCCGCCGCGCGTCGGCGACCTTGGGCAGGGGAGCAGCAGGGACGGCAGCCGCGGCGACTACACAAAGTTCTACAGGCTCCTCGGCATGTAAAGCTTCAAAGGCGGCGGGCGGCGAGGATAGGCGAGGGCGACGGCGGGTCTAGTAGTGTTTTTTTCTTCTTTTGTAAAATATTTTAAATATGTTATGAACTCTCCGAAGTTTGGTTAAATTTGCGCCTTGTTTGTGCCGGATTTTGTTTTTCAAAAAAAAACATGGGCGCGGCGACTGAGGAGCATCACGCCCCCAGCACGCGGTTTAATGCCGGTACGCCCCCAGGCGGCGATTTTTAGCGCCTCCTAGGGGGGCAACGGGCGGAGATGCTCTTACATCTCAGAGGTTCTTTGGGTGCCCAAAGCCCCAAACTGATCTTCACTTCAGTGGTTCAATGATCATGTTAACAGCAACACTTCAATTCATTACGCCTAGTGGGACATAAAAGAATAACGGCCAACACTTCTATGTCAAATCCCTCCAAAAAAAATCAAAAATCAAAAATAAAGCAAACCGGATACAGAATAATGATAAAAAGAGAGCTTCTATGTAAATCTGTTCATGCTTCAGTACTTACAACAACATTCACTGAACACAATTGTTTCTACTGCACATCAGCTGCACAGACAAAACATGCCATTGGGACTTGGGAGAAAGCATGTAACAGATGTTTCTCGGGCAGCTAAGCCAGAGCAACAACTATGCATCCATGTATTTGCTGCACATCTGGAATCGCAAGACACAAGCAAGAACGATATTTGGCTATGCTGCTGCACTACTGAAAGAAGTATGGAATGCCGTACACTTGCATTTCATAACAAAGATCTGAAAATCTTGTGTGCCACTGCCAGGTAGTAGGTCTAACATTACAAAATGAGTGAAAATAAAACAAGGTTAAGTTATCCAAATGCTGGGTCAACAAAGATGAGGAAGCCCGGTAAGAAAGGATGAGACCATTACAAACTAGCTGATCTTTTGCAAAGGAATCAAAGGAGTCATCATGGGAGGAAAAGAAAAGAGTACACTGAAGTTCCCTAACCCAGTACTTTGACAAGGATAGTTTGGCATGATTAACCCAACCGTTTGATGATGACCTCGCACCCCCTCTCCTCTAGTTTGCCAACAGTACTTAAGCAAATACTGCTCTCGTCCATAGGGTGCTGTTTCAACAGCAACGTCTGCAGCGAAGTCACATGAAACAGGCCAAGAGGAGGGACAACGGGGAAGCTCGATACACTAAGGTTCAGATGGGTTAGTGAAGGAAATTTCCCAGCTTCGACATTCCAAGACCCGAGACGCCCGACGTGTTCAAATGTCAGGTGGCGCAGTCTAGGAAATCCTTCTGCATGGCATATCATGCCGTTCCCTTTGAAAGCGCTCTCCAAGACAAGCACCACCAGATTCGGATGGATGCCCAGCACAGGCATCGGGTCTTTACTCAGTTCTTCAGACGCTATCAGCTTGAGCTTCTTGAGGCAATGAGGGAGCTTGCTTAGCTGGCCAACCCCGCACAGCCAGTCTCCGGCGAGCTCTAGCACTTGAAGATGCCTATGGCGCGAAATGCTGCCGAAGAGTTGTGTGGAGAAGACCCGCCCTCGCCATTTGGTGCGCCTTTGTGTTCTCCAACTCTCCAAGTGTAAGAACACGAGCTGCTCCATTCCCTCCAAAGCTCTGAATAAGGCTGCCCATTTTTTCACGTTTCTGCGAGCAATGTGTTTGTTTCCATTTTCAGCCAATCGTCGTTGCTTGACTGTCATATGCCCGCTCACAGCACGCATCTGTGTTTTTTCACAGAAGTAGAAACTCTGCAACGAGCCAAGCCATCCAACCTCCGGAGGAACCCAGCGCCTGACCTCACCAAGATACAGGTGCCTCATGGTTGGAATATCCCAAAAGAACCGTGGCAGTGATCTTATTCTGGACCCTCTTGCATCAAAGGCTTGCAAGTTTAAGAGATCGCTAGCTGAGGAAGGAACGCCAACCGATCTGTATCCACATTTTTTCAATCCAAAATATCTTAGATGTATCAAGATGCCAACGCCAGATGGTAATAACTTGATACCTGTTAGGCCGTGAAGATCAAGCACTCTGAGAAATTTCAGCCTGCACAGTACAGATACTGCCGGTAACTTGAAAAACACCAACAAGGTCCGCAACTTGGGCATGGCCACATTAATCTCAGTACGTCCAGCAAAGTTATGGAGAGCAACTCGGTAAGCCGTTACTGAATCAGAGAGTGCCTGATCGCAATCTGTCGGATTGCTCCATATGTTGAACAGCCCCTCCCTCCTTGCCTCTGCAATAGCCCATTCACGAATCACGTCATGGAGAACCACACTCTTTATCGAGCCATGCCACTTGCTCCTTTCAACGACTTGGAGCATACACCTCTGTACCAACTCCTTTATGTACTCTCTGGCTGTATCTTCCAATGTCCGATTCTGCCGATGTGGAATAAGTCCTTCAGCAATCAACAACTTGCAAAGTCTTGCTACACGGATGACATAGTCTTCTGGAAAGGAGGCTAGATAAAGAAAGCATGATTTCAATTGATGGTTTGGGAGGTCATTGTAACTTCTATCTATGATCTTCCAGAATGGCTCATCATTCCTGCGAGCTCCCCAGTCTAGATTACCAACCAATCCTGACCAAATGTCACAGTCCAAGTTCCTAGAAAGATAACCTCCCAAGACCACAAGAGCAAGCGGCAACCCTTTGCATTTCACTGCCAATTTCTTCCCTATCTCCATCAACCGTGATCGATCAGCACTGCTTACATCTCGGTACTCCGGAAAGGACCACTTCTCAAGCAACTCCCAGCTCTCCTTCTCATCCAAAAGCTTCTTCTCATGAATGCTGCTTCTCCTGTTGACATGCCTTGCGACATCCATATCTCGGGTGGTCAAAATGATCCTACTACCATTGTTCACATCCGGCAAGACACTGAGGATCTTGCTTATCTTATCGTAAGAACTACTCTTCCAAACATCATCCAATACTACAAGAAATTTTCTTTGAGCCAGGAAATCGCTCAGAAGTTCCTTGACATCTTCCTCGCCCATACTTTCCAATTTTTCACTGGTCATTTGCTTCCACTTGCCACCACTGATTGCCCCACCATCACTGCTTGTTCCCTCTCCGTCCTGATCCTTGTGCTCTGTAACTACATTTTTCCTTGTAATGCCCAGGACACTCCTAGCAATATCCTTGATCAGATCAAGAAACCTGTACTTCTCGGACACTGAAATCCAACACGAGGAATGGAAGTGTTGTTTAACCCGTGGGTCGTTGTAAACTTTCCTTGCGAGGGTGGACTTGCCCGATCCAGCCATCCCAACTATGGAGACGACGCAAATCGGCGAAATCTCAGGATCCAACAACTCCTTGAATATAGCATCCCTCTCCTCGTGGAACCCAACAAATAAATCACTGTCTGCACTGTTCCAGCTGAGGTCATAAGGCGTCACCTCTTGCTCCTCGACATCAGCCAAGGCGCTGGCCTCCCCGAGGTCCGTGATCCCGTAGGCCACGGCGCTGTCGGAGATCTGACGGATCCTGGCCCGGACGCGCCTAATCTTCACGCCGAACGTGTGAAGCGCGGCGAGATTGGCGAGCCATGGTAGGGCGCCCAAGAACCCGCGCCGCATGTGGCGGTGGCGCGCGAGGAAGTCGGCCTCCTCGAGCGCGTTCCCCGCGTCGTACGCCGCATCGCGCACGTTCACGACCCAGTTCTTGAGGCGCTCGCTGTCGCGCCCCCCGGCGCGGCGCTTGGCGTCGGCGTCGCGAAGGAAGCACTGCATGCGGCGGAGCTCGGCCCTGAGGAGGTCGGCGTCGGCGTTAACGCCGCGGAGGAAGGCGGCCTCCTTGGCGGCCAGCGTGCCGAACGCTCGCACCACCGAGGCCACCGCGGATTCCGCCATTGCCGGCCGGGTGGCTCAGCTCAGCTTGCAGTCTCGGATGGCCGCTAGGGGACGAATGGGCTGACAAATCGAACGAAGTATCTCCCGATCTGGGCAACCCGTGATGAATCTACAGTACGGAGATCAGAACTAGAGCGAGGAATTACTACGTAGTTCGGAGACGACCTCGGAGGCTCTAATAAGTACGAGTAGCTTGCAATACTGCTACGGCCATTTGCTTGAGCGATGATGTGGGGATACTTCACGGTAAGTTCGTAAGAATTTCATTCTAGGCAAGAGTTGGGCAGCGGTCGTTAATGGTGGAGTGTGTGTCTGACTCTCGTCACGTGGAGGAGGACTTGACTTGACTTGACTTGACTTGAGGGGGCATGTACGTAGCTAGGTTGGCGAAACCGATATTTTAACACACGCGTGAGACCATGTTCTAAACAGCCATGAGATAATTAAGCTTGATTAAACAGGATTACAATGCAGAATAGACAAGGGTAGACACAAAACAGGAGGGGCCGAACATAATGTTGGGTTATTAAAAGTAGGCTTTGAACTATGGAGACGCTTTCTTGTCGCCGCCACCTCCTACTGAAAAAGACCTAGCCGGCGCCACCATCTCCGCCTTCACCATAGATCGGTTCCCCCTCCTCCTGTCGGCCTTACCGGTGTCAGGAGGGCTGGGGAACCCGGTCTATGTGTGGAGTTCTTAATAATAGTAATGTTTTCATTAGATTGATTTGGGGTTTTGGTAGTCGTCTTCTTCGTTCCTTCGTTCGATGATGAAATCTTTTTCCCGACGTCAATGGTGGTGTTGGAAGATTAAATTTATCTAGGCATGGTCCTTCAAATCTTGCTTCGCCTGATCGGTTTTTGATTTTTTTTTTCTCATGGTCGCCGCGAGGAGGATCCTCGCAATATCTGTCCCAACTCCTACGTCCTCGACAATGGTGATTCATACTCCCGGCTCTCAGCAATGTCAGCCTGGTTGTTTCGGTTTTTGTCCCTGAAATACTGGTGGTACTCTTGCTGATATTGGTTGATTACTTTAGTGGTGACGTGCGTGCATCGCATCCTTGGCATTGCGGCTCAAATTAAAACAATGGGAGAACCCTCATTAGTATTTACAAGTCTATGGTTTGATATTGTTGTTATGTTCATATGGCTGCCTTCAGAAAATACAAGCTTGTGTCATGGAAGAAAGAAGAGTTTGAAGATCTCGAAGATTTGCTCGTTTCTTTTAGACTTTATTTTGTAATCTCTGAAGTCAGCTCATGTATCTCTACCATGTACAGTTTGCTACTATAATATATCATGGTATTGATTGTCAAGAAAAAGTAGACTTGAACTCAACTAATCTAACACTCAGAAAGCAAAAAATAAATGCTACATCGACAGGCTTATACGGGGAATCAACGGACACTTCCAACCAACTAAACTTGCCCCTCCCCTCGTTTTAGGTCGGGGTGGGGCCCTTCCCTCCCTCTTGATCCAATCACAGATTGCCAAGTAATCCTCACCCCATAAAACGCCTGTAAAAGTTCGTTGATGTAGCATTGCTTCTCAGAAAGAGCCTATAGGTGCATAGCTACTGCTACTACAAAGATGGTCGGTGCCGACAATGGGCAAGGATGGCGTGGCAATCGGCTGTGGACTCTCTGCCATGGTGAAGCGAACACACAGAGGAACAATGCCTCTAACTTTCCTAGTCTTTCAGTCGTTGGATTAATAATGGGCCGCCCAGATCTGATCCAATAGGACCTGAACAGTACCGTTAAACAGTGATCTAAACAGGACCACGTGAATAGTTTGCATGCTACAGTACTTCGTCTGATCTGGATGCTTTCTTTTGATCCAACGGCTCTCCAACTAAGGTAGAGGCACTATTCCTCACTGCCTTTGCTTCCCCAAGGCAGAGAATCCACAAGTGTGGCAATCTTGTGTAGACGTAAAAGCATAAGAGGTCCTAGAACTTGCACACAATGTGATAATTTAGTCACAGAACTTGCAAATGCTAACTCCACCATCCTATAACTTGCTCACAATGTGGCAATTCAGTCCAAAGCCAATCACAGCGAGACAAGTGGCACAAGTTGGCCCGAGCCAGTGGTTGCCGCACATTTTATAGACACCCCCTTGTCATTTTCACTAATTAACCCGCAGGACGACCTATCTGAATTAATTTCGTCTGATTTCCTTCATTCACGTACGCCCCCTGCTCCCCCCTTTCCCTTTCTGTGTTCCTCCTTCTCGATGCCATTGGAGGTAGAAACTCATCGCCATTCGCTGCCACCAGCTCATCCGCGGCTCATCACCATGGTTTCCTGGGATGATCTGTCCACCAGCTCATCCGACGGTGATTCCTTCACCAGCCAGGTTTAGTTCTCTATCTCGGGCAGCTAGGGTTAGGGTTTTGTTGGGAAATGGGGAATTTTAGTGAGCATTGAAGCTGATTTCCTTTCGTTTTAGCAACCTGCCACCATCTTATGCACTGAAAGGAGAGGCCTAGGTCAGATCTAGCTGCTAGATGTGAGCATGGAGCCGTCTATGAGAAACTAGTGGCCTTTGAATCAGTGGATAGCGGGAGGGGATTCCTAGCTTATGCATAGAAGGTGAGTAGCTAAATGATTGAGCATTACCATGTGCTTTTTTGTGCTTCTATAGAAGAATTGGTCAGTTGTGCAGTTAAATGACAGTTAACTGAATTTGCAGCTAGTTGAAGAACTTGCAGTGAACTTTTGTGATCTTGAGTG
Organism: Triticum urartu; assembly: GCF_003073215.2. NCBI lineage: Eukaryota > Viridiplantae > Streptophyta > Magnoliopsida > Poales > Poaceae > Triticum > Triticum urartu. The sequence goes on along the minus strand of NC_053023.1, from coordinate 681,913,095 downwards.
CTAAAAGTTAACCGAACTTTTGCAGTTAAATGTATCTCTACTCTTATAAAAAACCGAGTTGGTGATGATGGTGTGCCTGCCATCTTGTAATATAGACCGTTCGATCTATATCTGACGGATAGAAAGCAAACTATGACAATTTTACAAAAGATACCCGCACCGCTCTCCATATTTACAGATAAGGCCTTGCCTCGTTCATCCTTATCTCCCACAAACTCATTGTTGATCAATTAAAAAGGAAGTCTCTGGAACAATCTGGCATGGTGGCCGCTGCCGGCGCCGTCCATCCCAATGCCTCTGCCCAGTCCGACCATCCGTCACCACCACGCCCCACTCCTCCTCACCTTATCTCTCATCTTTCTTGAGATATAATTTTTTTGATGAAATTCTCGAGATACCATTTTTCCGATAAAATTCTCGAGATATCATTAGTTTTTATACATGGGATTACTCCTGCATGGGTCAATCACAACAGGTGTTTTGTAAAAAAAATGCATCTTGATGTTCCGTGCAATGCACGGGCATCTTGCTAGTTTTTGCAATAAATTGTATTTTGTCCAGTGTTGAAAGTTAATTGAATCTTTGCAGTAAATTGAATTCCATTCAGTGTTAAAAGTTCAGTCTTCAATGTTAAAAATTCAATTAACTGAATATTTTTAAGCGAGTGTTGCTCTTGAAGAAGATTTGTTGCATCTTTTTAGTTTAGTAATTCTACAAGTTCAGTGCTAAAAGTTATATGAATTTTAGCAGAGAACTGAATATTGGCAGTGAACTATTTTTTTTAACAAATAGGAAGGCCTAAATGCAACTATGTGGGTTGACCCTGAGTGGCCTGCCCCTTTGAAGATAAGTCTAGCTAGGATGTGGAGCATGTATGGCCAGCGGACCCTCCGGTGCCGCCGACCGAAGACGAGGCCGTGGCGAGGCTACTCCTCCAAGTCGGCTCACCAACGCGCCGTCGTCTGGAGAAGGCGACTTCGACACCCCGCCCCCTGGAAGCCGGCATCGCCAGCTCGGCGGCCCCAGACGCCGAAGCGACGAGCGCCGCACCTGTTGGGTGGGTGCGAGGAGGCGGCACAGGGCCGCTGAACCGGGCGCTCCTGGACGTCCAGGCAAAGCTCCGTGCTGAGGGCGACGCTCTCCAGAGTTGCACCAAGGCGTTCCTAGCGTCGTGGGCAGCCGTCCGGGTATGTTTTTTTCCTTTGGTCTTTGTTTTCTTGCTCCTCTCTATGGGGGCGCGCCAGCGCACCCACTAGGTGTAGTCCCGAGTTTCGGGCCGGCTGCTGAGCAGGTGGACCGGAACTTCAATTGATGAACTTCTGGGTACTAACTTTGTCTGAAATGCTTGTCGCAGGATTACCACAACCTCCGCGTCACTGCCTTCAACCGTAACGTTGAAGAGCTGGGCAAGCGGACCGCCGACTTGGCGGAGAGCCGGAGTAAGTCCCCCTTTTTTTTCTCTGCGGGGGCGCGCTAGCGCACCCGCGGGCTGTAGTCCCCGTGATTTGGGCCGGCTGCTGAGCAGTCGGGCCGGATCTCCCCGGCGACCCACTGTATTGACGACTGTTGTCTTTCTTCCTTTCCTTCAGGAGCCAACGCTGCTCTTCAACAGCAGCTGAGCGAAGCCAACTCCGCCCTGCGCGCCAAAGGGGAGGAGTGCAGCAAGCTCGCCATAGAGCGCGATCTGCTGGCCACTCAGTTGGCAGAGCAGAAGGAGCTGCTTGTGAAGTCGCAGAGGGAGGCGGAGGAGACGGAAACCGCCCTCTTGGCCGAGTTCGCGAGCGAGCGCTCCTCCTGGTCTGACAAGGAGGCGCTGCTGTCCTCCGGCTTCCACGAGATTGAAGACATCGTTGATGGTGAGCCTCTTTATTTTCTTTCTTCGAGCTGCCGACTTAGATCGTGCCGACTCCTGGTTTTTGACTTGCTTCTTCGTTTCTTCGTGTCTGTGTAGACTTCTTCCCTGGGCAGTCACAGGCCGCCATCCAAGCCATCGAGGCTGACCGTGAAGGTCGGAGGGCGGAGGGCGCAGAGATCGCCGCCGATGCCCCCCGAACTCTTGACGAGCACATCCTGAGCATCGAGGCTCGCCTCCGGCCGGCTCACCGGATGCTGTGCCGGCTCCAGCGCGTCGGTGCCCAGGCGATTGCCGCCCTTTGGCCGGACATGCAGGCTCCGTGCACCCCCAGCCTGACGGCCAACTGGCTGGAGGTCGCGGCTGGTCGTCTTGAGGCCTGGAAGGGCTCTTCGGCCCGGGCTGGAGCGCGCCGGGCCTTGGAGTTCATCAAGGCGTGGTACCCGGGGCTGGATCTAGACCGGTTGGCCATGCTTCGGTCGGAGGCCCAGTCGGAGCTGGCGGCTGCGGAAGATGCCCTCGTCAAACGTGCTGCGGCGATCGCCGAGTACACCGATGTTGGGGAATGTAGCAGAAATTCAAAATTTTCTACGCATCACCAAGATCAATCTATGGAGTAATCTAGCAACGAGGGGAAGGAGAGTGCATCTACATACCCTTGTAGATCACTAAGCGGAAGCGTTCAACTGAACGGGGTTGATGGAGTCGTACTCGTCGTGATCCAAATCACCGATGATCCTAGTGCCGAACGGATGGCACCTCCGTGTTCAACACACGTACAGCCCGGTGACGTCTCCTACGCCTTGATCCAGCAAGGGGAGAAGGAGAGGTTGGGGAAGACTCCATCCAGCAGCAGCACGATGGCGTGGTGGTGGTGGAGGAGCGCGGGACTCCAGCAGGGCTTCGCCAAGCACTACGAGAGACGAGGAGGAAGAGAGGTAGGGCTGCGCCAAGAGGGAGAGGATCTCGTGTGTCTTGCAGTCTCCAATACCTCAAGTATATATAGGGGAAGGGGAGGGGCTGCGCCCCCACCTAGGGTTCCCTCCCTAGGGGTGGCGGCAGCCCCCAGATCCCATCTGGGTGGCGGCCACAAGGGGGAGAGGGGGAGGCGCATCTGGGGTGGGCCTTAGGGCCCATCTGCCCTAGGGTTTGCCCCCCTCCCCTCTTGGAGGCGCCTTGGGCCTTGGTGGGAGGCACCCCAGCCCACCTAGGGGCTGGTCCCTTCCCACTATTGGCCCATGTCGGCCTCCGGGGCTGGTGGCCCCACCTGGTGGACCCCCGGACCCCTCCGGTGGTCCCGGTACACTACCGGTGATGCCCGGAACACTTCCGGTGGCCAAAACCATACTTCATATATATTAATCTTTACCTTCGGACCATTCCGGAACTCCTCGTGACGTCCGGGATCTCATCCGGGACTCCGAACAACATTCGGTAACCGCGTACATACTTTCCCTATATCCCTAGCGTCATCGAACCTTAAGTGTGTAGACCCTACGGGTTCAGGAGTCATGCAGACATGGCCGAGACAACTCTCCGGCCAATAACCAACAGCGGGATCTGGATACCCATGTTGGCTCCCACATGTTCCACGATGATCTCATCGGATGAACCATGATGTCGAGGATTCGATCAATCCCGTATGCAATTCCCTTTGTCTAGCGGTACGATACTTGCCCGAGATTCGATCGTCAGTATCCCGATACCTTGTTCAATCTCGTTACCGGCAAGTCTCTTTACTCGTTCCGTAACACATCATCCCGTGATCAACTCCTTGATCACATTGTGCACATTATGATGATGTCCTACCGAGTGGGCCCAGAGATACCTCTCCGTTTACACGGAGTGACAAATCCCAGTCTCGATTCGTGCCAACCCAATAGACACTTTCGGAGATAACTGTAGTGAACCTTTATAGCCACCCAGTTACGTTGTGACGTTTGGCACACCCAAAGCACTCCTACGGTATCCGGGAGTTGCACAATCTCATGGTCTAAGGAAATGATACTTGACATTAGAAAAGCTTTAGCATACGAACTACACGATCTTTGTGCTAGGCTTAGGATTGGGTCTTGTCCATCACATCATTCTCCTAATGATGTGATCCCGTTATCAACGACATCAAATGTCCATGGTCAGGAAACCGTAACCATCTATTGATCAACGAGCTAGTCAACTAGAGGCTTACTAGGGACATGGTGTTGTCTATGTATCCACACATGTATCTGAGTTTCCTATCAATACAATTCTAGCATGGATAATAAACGATTATCATGAACAATGAAATATAATAATAACCAATTTATTATTGCCTCTAGGGCATATTTCCAACAGTCTCCCACTTGCACTAGAGTCAATAATCTAGTTCACATCGCCATGTGATTAACACTCACAGGTCACATCGCCATGTGACCAACATCCAAGAGTCTACTAGACTCAGTGATCTAGTTCACATCACTATGTGATATACACTCAAAGAGTTCTGGGTTTGATCATGTTATGCTTGTGAGAGAGGTTGTAGTCAACGGGTCTTGCCATATTCAGATCCCTATGTATTTCGCAAAACTTTATATCGTAGATGCTGCTACCACGTTCCACTTGGAGCTATTCCAAATTATTGCTCCATTATACGTATCCGGTATCTCTACTCAGAGTTATCCGGATAGGTGTTAAGCTTGCATCGACATAACTCTTTACGTCGAACTCTTTATCACCTCCATAACCGAGAAACATTTCCTTATTCCTCTAAGGATAATTTTTTTTGACCACTATCTGGTGATCCAGTCCTAGATCACCTTTGTACCCTCTTGCCAGACATGTGGCAAGGCACACATCAGGTGCGGTACTCAGCATGGCATACCGTATAGAGCCTATGACAAGAGCATAGGGGACGACCTTCGTCCTTCCTCTTTCTTCTGCCGTGGTCAAGCTTTGAGTCTTACTCAACTTCACACCTTACAACTCAGGTAAGAACCCCTTCTTTGACTAATCTATTTTGAACTCCTTAAAAAACATGTCAAGGTGTGCGTTCTTTGAAAGTACCATCAGGCGTCTTGATCTATCTCTATAGATCTTGATGCCCAATATGTAAGCAGCTTTATCCAGGTCTTCCTTTGAAAAACACTCTTCAAACAACCGTTTATGCTTTCCAGAAATTCTACATTATTTCGGATCAACAATATGTCATCCACATATACTTATCAGAAATGTTGTAGTGCTCCCACTCACTTTCTTGTAAATACAAGTTTCTAGCAAACATTGTATAAACCTAAAAGCTTTGATCACTCCATCAAAACATATATTCCGATTCCGAGATGCTTGCTCTAGTCCATAGAAGGATTGCTGGAGCCAGCATACCTTTTAGCATCCTTAGGATCGACAAAACCTTTTATTGTATCACATACAACTTTTCTTACGAAAACTGGTAAGAAAACTTGTTTTGACATCCATCTGTAAGATTTCATAATCGAAAAATACAGCTAATGCTAACATGATTCCGACGGACTTAAGCATCGCTACGGGTGAGAAATTCTCATCGTAGTCAACTCCTTGAACTTGTGAAAAGACTCTTTCCCACAAGTCGAGCTTCATAGACGGTAACATTACCACCCACGTCCGTATTCTTCTTAAAGACCCATTTATCTCAATGGCTTGCCGATCATCGGTCATGTCCACCAAAGTCCATACTTTGTTCTGATATATGGATCCTATCTCGGATTTCATGGCTTCTAACCATTTGTCAGAATACGGGCCCACCATCACTTCTCCATAGCTCGTAGGTTCATTGTTGTCTAACAACATGATATCTAAGACAGGATTACCGTACCACTCAGGAGTAGTACATATCCTTGTCGACCTACGAGGTTCGATAGCAACTTGATCCGAAGCTTCATGATCACTATCATTAACTTCCTATTCAACAGACGTAGGTGCCACAGAAAACATCTTTCTGTGTTGCATCATTCTCTGGTTGAAATAAAGGTTCGACAACCTCATCAAGTTCTATCTTCCTCCCACTCAATTCTTTCGAGAGAAACTCCTTCTCGAGAAAGGACCCGTTCTTTGCGACAAACTATTTGCCCTCGGATCTGAGATAGAAGGTATACCCTACTGTCACCTTTGGGTATCCTATGAAGATGTGTTTGTCCGCTTTGGGTTCGAGCTTCTCCGGCTGAAGCCTTAAGCATCGCAGCCCCAAACATTAAGAAATGACAACTTTGGTTTCTTGCCAAACCAATGTTCATACGACGCCGTCTCAACGGACTTAGATGGTGTCCTATCTAAAGTGAATGCAGCTGTCTCTAACGCATAACCTCAAAATGAAAATGGTAGATTGATAAGAGACATCATAGATCGCACCATATCTCATAAGGTTCGATTACGACGTCCGGACACACCATAACCCAGTGGTGTTCCAGGTGGCTTTAACTGTGAAACAATTCCACAATGTCTTAAGTGTTTGCCAAACTCATAACTCAGATATTCTCATTGATCAGATCGTAGGAATTTGATCTTCTTGTTATGATGATTCTTAACTTCACTCTGAAATCGCTTGAACTTTTCAAACGTTTCAGACTTGTGCTTCATTAAGTAAATATACCTATATCTACTCAAATCGTTAGTGAAGATGAGAAAATAGCTATATCCACCACACGCTTCAATTCTCATTGGATCACACGCATCAGCATGTATGATTTCCAACAAGTCACTTGCCCGTTTCATTGTACCTGAAAACGGGGTCTTAGTCATCCTGCCCATGAGGCATGGCTCGCATGTGTCAAGCGATTCAAAATCAAGTGACTCCAAACATCCATCGACATGGAGTTTCTTCATGCATCTTACGCCAATATGACCTAAGCGGCAGTGCCACAAGAAAGTGGTACTATCATTATTAACTCTACATCTTTTGGCGTGAACATGTGTATTACCACGCCCGAGATTCAATGAACCATTCACATAGGGTGCATGACCATGAAAGGTATCATTCATGTAAACAGAGTAACCATTATTCTCTAACTTAAATGAATGACTGTATTGCAATGAACATGATCTAATCATATTCATGCTCAACGTAGACACCTGATAACATTTATCTAGGTTCAATACTAATCCTGAAGGCAGATGGAGCGTGCGATGGTGATCTCATCAACTTTGGAAACACTTCCAACACACATCATCACCTCGCCCTTAGCCAGTCTCCGTTTAGTTCGTAGCTTTTGCTTCAAGTCACCAGCAATAGCAACTGAACCGGTATCCAATACCCAGGTGCTACCAGGAGTACTAGCGAGGTACACATTAATAACACGTATATACTTTGTTGAAGTTGCCACCCTTCTTATCTACCATGCATTTGGGGTAATTCCGCTACCAGTGACCGTCCCCTTTACAATAGAAGCACTTAGTCTCGGGTTTGGGTTCAACCTTGGGTTCCTTTACTGGAGCGGCAACTGGTTTGCCATCCATGAAGTTTCCCTTCTAGCCCTTGCCCTTCTTGAAACCAGTGGTCTTATTAAACCATCAACACTTGATGCTCCTTCTTGATTTCTACCTTTTGCGGTCTTAAGCACCGCGAACAGCTCCGGGATCAACTCCATCCCTTGCATGTCATAGTTCATCACGAAGATCTAGTAGCTTAGTGATAGTGGCTAGAGAACTCTATCAATCACTATCTTATCTGGAAGTTTAACTCCCACTTGATTTAAGTGATTATAGTACCCAGACATTCTGAGCACATGCTCACTAGCTGAGCTATTCTCCTCCATCTTGTTGGCAAAAGAACTTGTCAGAGGTCTCACACCTCTCAACACGGGCATGAGTCTGAAATCCCAATTTCAGCTCTTGGAACATCTCATATGTTCTATGGCGTTCAAAACGTCATTGGTATCCCGATTCTAAGCCGTAAAGTATGGTGCACTAAACTATCAAGTAGTCATCAGGATGTGTCTGTCAGGTGTTCACAACATCCACAGACGACGTTGTAGGGGTTTGCACATCGAGCGGTGCATCAAAGACGTAAGCCTTCTATGTAGCAGTGAGGACACTCCTCGGACTACGGACCTAGTCCGCATCATTGCTTACAATATCTTTCAACTTAATCTTTCTCTAGGAACGTATTGAAACAGGGAGCTACGACGTGAGCTATTTATCTACAACATATTTGCAAAGACAATTTAGACTATGTTCATGATAATTGAGTTCATTTAATGAACTCCCACTCAGATAGACATCCCTCTAGTCATCTAAGTGAAACATGATCCAAGTCAACTAGGTCGTGTCCGATCATCACATGAGACGGACTAGTAAACATCGGTGAACATCTTCATGTTGATCGTATCTTCTATACGACTCATGCTCGACCTTTCGGTCTTCCGTGTTCCGAGGCCATGTCTGTACATGCTAGGCTCGTCAAGTCAACCTAAGTGTTTCGCATGTGTCCCGAGGCCATGTCTGTACATGCTAGGCTCGTCAACACCCGTTGTATTCGAACGTTAAAATCTATCACACCCGATCATCATGTGGTGCTTCGAAACAACGAACCTTCGCAATGGTGCATAGTTAGGGGAAACACTTTTCTTGAAATTTTAGAGAGGGATCATCTTATTTAAGCTACCGTCGTTCTAAGCAAATAAGATGTAAAACATGATAAACATCACATGCAATCAAATAGTGACATGATATGGCCAATATCATTTTGCTCCTTTTGATCTCCATCTTCGGGGCTCCGTGATCATCGTTGTCACCGGCATGACACCATGATCTCCATCATCATGATCTCCATCATCATGATCTCCATCATCGTGTCTTCTTGAAGTTGTCTCGTCATCTATTACTTCTACTACTATGGCTAACGCTTTAGCAATAAAGTAAAGTAATTACATGACGCTTAAGTTGACACGCAGGTCATAAATAAATTAAGACAACTCCTATCGCTCCTGCCGGTTGTCATACTCATCGACATGCAAGTCGTGATTCCTATTACAAGAACATGATCAATCTCATACATCACATATATCATTCATCACATCCTTTTGGCCATATCACATCACAAGGCATATGCTGCAAAAACAAGTTAGACGTCCTCTAATTGTTGTTGCAAGTTTTTATGTGGCTGCTATAGGTTTCTAGCAAGAACGTTTCTTACCTACACCAAAACCACAACGTGATATGCCAATTTCTATTTACCCTTCATAAGGACCCTTTTCATCGAATCCGATCCGACTAAAGTGGGAGAGACAGACACCCGCTAGCCACCTTATGCAACTAGTGCATGTCAGTCGGTGGAACCAGTCTCACGTAAGAGTACGTGTAAGGTCGGTCCGGGCCGCTTCATCCCACGATGCCGCCGAATCAAGATAAGACTAGTAACGGCAAGTAAATTGACAAAATCAACACCCACAACTGCTTTGTGTTCTACTCGTGCATAGAAACTACGCATAGACCTAGCTCATGATGCCACTGTTGGGGAACGTAGCAGAAATTCAAAATTTTCTATGCATCACCAAGATCAATCTATGGAGTAATCTAGCAACGAGGGGAAGGAGAGTGCATCTACATACCCTTGTAGATCGCTAAGCGGAAGCGTTCAAGTGAACGGGGTTGATGGAGTCGTACTCGTCGTGATCCAAATCACTGATGATCCTAGTGCCGAACGGACGGCACCTCCGTGTTCAACACACGTACAGCCCGGTGACGTCTCCTACGCCTTGATCCAGCAAGGGGAGAAGGAGAGGTTGGGGAAGACTCCATCCAGCAGCAGCACGACGGCGTGGTGGTGGTGGTGGAGGAGCGCGGGACTCCAGCAGGGCTTCGCCAAGCACTACGAGAGACGAGGAGGAAGAGAGGTAGGGCTGCGCCAAGAGGGAGAGGATCTCGTGTGTCTTGCAGCCTCCAATACCTCAAGTATATATAGGGGAAGGGGAGGGGCTGCACCCCCACCTAGGGTTCCCTCCCTAGGGGTGGCGGCAGCCCCCAGATCCCATTTGGGTGGCGGCCACAAGGGGGAGAGGGGGAGGCGCACCTGGGGTGGGCCTTAGGGCCCATCTGCCCTAGGGTTTGCCCCCCTCCCCTCTTGGAGGCGCCTTGGGCCTTGGTGGGAGGCACCCCAGCCCACCTAGGGGCTGGTCCCTTCCCACTATTGGCCCATGTCGGCCTCCGGGGCTGGTGGCCCCACCTGGTGGACCCCCGGACCCCTCCGGTGGTCCCGGTACACTACCGGTGATGCCCGGAACACTTCCGGTGGCCAAAACCATACTTCCTATATATTAATCTTTACCTCCGGACCATTCCAGAACTCCTCGTGACGTTCGGGATCTCATCCGGGACTCCGAACAACATTCGGTAACCGCATACATACTTTCCCTATATCCCTAGCGTCATCGAACCTTAAGTGTGTAGACCCTACGGGTTCGGGAATCATGCAGACATGGCCGAGACAACTCTACGGCCAATAACCAACAACGGGATCTGGATACCCATGTTGGCTCCCACATGTTCCACGATGATCTCATCGGATGAACCACGATGTCGAGGATTCGATCAATCCCGTATGCAATTCCCTTTGTCTAGCGGTACGATACTTGCCCGAGATTCGATCGTCGGTATCCCGATACCTTGTTCAATCTCGTTACCGGCAAGTCTCTTTACTCGTTCCGTAACACATCATCCCGTGATTAACTCCTTGATCACATTGTGCACATTATGATGATGTCCTACCGAGTGGGCCCAGAGATACCTCTCCGTTTACACGGAGTGACAAATCCCAGTCTCGATTCGTGCCAACCCAACAGACACTTTCGGAGATACCTGTAGTGAACCTTTATAGCCACCCAGTTACGTTGTGACGCTTGGCACACCCAAAGCACTCCTACGGTATCCGGGAGTTGCACAATCTCATGGTCTAAGGAAATGATACTTGACATTAGAAAAGCTTTAGCATACGAACTACACGATCTTTGTGCTAGGCTTAGGATTGGGTCTTGTCCATCACATCATTCTCCTAATGATGTGATCCCGTTATCAACGACATCCAATGTCCATGGTCAGGAAACCGTAACCATCTATTGATCAACGAGCTAGTCAACTAGAGGCTTACTAGGGACATGGTGTTGTCTATGTATCCACACATGTATCTGAGTTTCCTATCAATACAATTCTAGCATGGATAATAAACGATTATCATGAACAATGAAATATAATAATAACCAATTTATTATTGCCTCTAGGGCATATTTCCAACAACCGACACCAGCATCTTCGTCCCTGAGCGGTCTGAAGACGGCGAGGAGGTACCGCCGGAGTGGTTTGGGATGAACCCAGACTACGGCGAAAACTCGGTGGAGGTGATTGGCTCCAGCGTTGAGGAGGAGGACGAGGCGGAGGATGGGGGCGAGGCAGAGGCACCAGAAGGCGGAGCAGACGGCCAGCCTCAGCCCGACCGCGCCTCCAGCAATGAGCCGCGTGCGACCGAGTCGACTGCCGCCGGAGGTGATCAAGCCGAGACTAGCTAGCTGGCTGCCCCGACGCCTGGCGCTGGAGCCTCCTCCGACCCTCCGAATCCGTCTGCTGCCTCCTGAGCTGCTGCTGTATCTTTTATTTTATCTGCTTCAGTAGTCTTTGAAGAACTTGTTAATTCGCACAATTCCACCTGCGGGGTGTATTTTGAACCTCTACTCGACAATTCGGCCAAGGGCCTATGTTATGTAAATATATATATCTATCTTTTCTTGCTCGTTGTTCTTTTGGCTTTTTTCCTTTGTCGCTTTCTCTTAGTTGCATGCCTTGCCAATCGAACAGCCGCTCTGCGGACTATTGCTGGATCAAGTGCTAGGCTACTTTGGGAAAGCAAGTACTTAGCCGATTTCAAGAGATTTTTTTTGAGCAAGTTGGATAGGAGTCGGCAGTTCGACTATCTGAGAGTCGGTTTGCGAGAAAGGCTGGAGGCCATCTTGAGCTATGTTTTATGCTTTGAGTCCTTAGCCATTTTTTCATGCGAGTGCCCATTCTACCTTACTGCTGCCCACTGTACAGTCGCTCTGCGAGCTGCGGCTTCTGACAGGAGATGGTTTAGGCGTTTACACACTACTTATCCGACTGCAGGAAGCATTTCATAGTGCAAGGCGGCAAGTCCCCGGGTCGACTTGTCGAGCCCGGTGCCAAATGGCATGACGAAGAGTAACATACTTGTAGGCATAATTTTTATCATACAGACAAAAGAGGGCAGTCCCCGAGCTCGTCTCGGGGGGCCCGAAGTCTTGGTACTTTAATACAAAAGGTAGCATGGTACATACTGCATCAACTGTAAAATCTTCGGAGGAGATTTGCATTCCATGGCCGCTCTGTCTCCTTGCCGGAGTCGTCCCTCTTGCGTGCTCGGGGCTTCTGAGCGTCGATCAGGTAGTAGGAATCGTTGCCCAGTACTTTGCTGATGGTGCAAGGGCCTTCCCAAGGCTCCAATAGCTTGTGCTGACCGGCTGTTCACTGGATCAGCCGGAGCACAAGGTCGCCTTCTTGGAAAGATCTTGGCCTGACCTTCCTGTTGTGGTATCGACGCAGGCTCTGCTGGTAGATGCTGGACCGGCTGAGTGCCAACAGCCGGCCCTCTTCCAGCAGATCGACGTTGTCTTGTCGTGATTCTTCTGCTTCCTCCTCGGTGTACATGGTGACTCGTGGGGAGTCAAACTCTATGTCTATTGGGATGACGGCTTCGGCACCGTAGACGAGGAAGAAGGGCGTGAAGCCGGTTGACTTGTTTGGAGTCGTGCGTAGACTCCAGAGGACGGCTGGCAGCTCGTCGAGCCAGCAGCCAGCCGAGCGCTCCAGAGGCTCGATCAACCGAGGCTTGATGCCGGACAGGATGAGGCCGTTTGCTCGCTCCACTTGGCCGTTTGACTGCGGATGGGCGACGGACGCTAGGTCCAGTCGGATGCCCTGTGCTGCGCAGAAACGGGCCAAGGCGCCTTTGGCAAAATTTGTGCCGTTGTCGGTGATGATGCTGTGTGGTATGCCGTACCGAATTGTGATATCGGTGAAGGTCACAGCAGTCGGACCGTTCAGTTTCTTAATTGGCTTCGCTTCCACCCACTTGGTGAACTTGTCCACTGCGACAAGTAGGTGAGTTAAACCACCTCGTGCTGTCTTGAATGGTCCCACCATGTCTAGACCCCAAACTGCGAAAGGCCAGGCAATGGGGATGGTCTTGAGCGCAGAAGCCGGCTGGTGCGGCTTGGAGCTGAACTTCTGGCACCCTTTGCATTTTTGGACCAACTCCTTGGCCTCTTCCAAGGCAGTCGGCCAGAAGAAACCGTGCTGAAAGGCTTTGGCGACGAGTGCTCTTGAAGCCACATGGTGGCCGCATTTGCCTTGATGGATGTCTTTGAGAATCGACTGGCCTTGCTCTGGCTCTACGCAGCGCTGGTAGACACCAGTGACGCTGCGCCTGACCAGCTCTCTGTTGACTATGGTATAGGCTGCCGCCTGGCGTTGTACTCGTCGAGCTGAGGTCTCATCAGTTGGTAGCTCTTTGTTCACCAGGAATTTGAGGATGGGCTGGGCCCATGAGGGTGCTGCTATTTCTCCGACTACCAGAACTGCGACTTGGACGAGGGCGGCTGGGCTGGGAGGCGGCGGGTTGGAGTCAACAGCCACTTGCTGGGTTGATGAAGTCCCCAGGCCGACTGGCGCGGTCCTTGGGCCGAGTTCTGGAATCTTCGAGTCCGCCACCGCAGTCCCCGGGCCGGGCTCGACTGTGCCGGATTTGGAGTCATCCACCAAAGTCCCCGTTCCGTCTGCCGGAGCTCTGGAGTCAGATCCGCCGTCTTCGGGAGGAGCCGGTACAAAAATGGAGTCTGATTCTGGTGAAGGCTTGACAGACGGCTTGAGGAGGCATTGAAGGGCGACGCCAGATGGTATCGCTTGGCGGGTAGAGCCGATTCGTGCCAAGGCGTCTGCTTGGTCGTTGTCGTTTCTTGGCACATGGAGGAACTTGCACCCTTCGAAATACCCGCTGAGTTGCTGCACGAGGAAACAGTAGCTCGCCATGTTTGCGTCTTTCGCGTCCCAGTCGCCAGATGACTGCTGGACCACTAAATCCGAGTCGCCATAACACAAGATCCGGCGGATGCCAAGTTCTTTGGCAAGCCGGAGCCCGTGAATGAGCGCCTCGTACTCGGCAACGTTGTTGGAGGCGGCAAAATGGATTTGCAGTGCATATTTGAGCTTGTCGCCTTTAGGAGAGGTGAGGACGACGCCGGCTCCCAAGCCGGTGCGCATCTTGGAGCCGTCGAAGTGCATTCGCCAATGGGTGGAGTCAGGCGCTGGAGGCAGGTACTGGGTCTCGGCCCAGTCGACGAGGAAGTCGGCCAGCGCTTGTGATTTGATAGCGGTGCGGGGCTGGTAGTAGATGGTGTAAGGAGCCAGCTCTATGGCCCACTTGGCCACTCGACCAGAGGCATCTCGGCTACCGATGATCTCGGCAAGTGGGGCCGTGCAGACCACTGTGATTGGATGCTCTTGAAAGTAAGGCTTCAATTTCTTGGCAGCAAAGTGTACGCCATAGCACATCTTCTGGTAGTGGGGGTAGTTCTGCTTGCAGGTCGACAGTACCTCGCTCAGGTAATATACTGGTCTCTGGACAGGCAGCGCCTTGCCTTCCTCCTTGCGCTCCACTACCATGACTGTGCTGACTACTCGGCTGGTGGCGGCGATGTACAGGAGCATAGGTTCCTTGGGAGTCGGAGCCGCCAGGACGGGTGGAGTAGTCAGCATCTTCTTCAACTAGTGAAAAGCTTCGTCCGCCTTATGGTTCCACTCGAAAAAAGTGGTCTTCTTCATGAGTTGGTATAAGGGGAGAGCTTTCTCGCCCAGCCGACTGATGAATCGGCTGATGGACTCTAAGCAGCCGGTGAACCTCTGCACATCCAGCAGTCGGCTGGGTACCTCCATTCTCTCGATGGCCTTGATTTTTACTGGGTTGCATTCTATGCCGCGTTCAGAGACCAGGAAACCTAGCAGCTGGCCGGCTGGTACTCCGAAGACACACTTCTCGGGGTTGATCTTGATCTGGAACCGGCGTAGGTTCTCAAAGGTCTCCTTGAGGTCTTCCAGCAGTGTTCCATGCTTTTCCGTCTTCACCACCACGTCGTCCACATAAACGTGGGTGTTCCGGCCGAGCTGCTTGAGGAGACACTTCTGCATGCAACGCTGAAAGGTGGCGCCGGCATTCCTCAAGCCGAACGTCATGGTGAGGTAGCAGAATGCTCCAAACGGCGTGATGAAGGCGGTCTTCAATCTGTCAGCCGGGTTCAGCTTGATCTGGTGATATCCTGAGTATGCATCCAAGAAACTCAACAGCTCGCATCCGGCTGTGGAGTCTATCACCTGATCAATTCTTGGCAGAGCAAACGGGTCCTTGGGGCAGGCCTTGTTGAGGCTCGTGTAGTCAATACACATTCGCCACTGCTTGTTCTTCTTTAGTACCAGGACCGGATTTGCCAGCCAGTCCGGAAAGAAAACTTCCATAATGAAGCCGACTGCTAGGAGTCGGGCTATCTCTTCTCTAACAACTCTTCTCTTCTCTTCTGATAAGCGACACAGGGGCTGCCTGACCGGCTTTGCATCAGATCGGACATGTAACTTGTGCTCGGCAAAATCCGTCGGTACACCTGGCATGTCTTTGGGGGACCATGCGAAGATGTCCCGATTCTCATGGAGGAAATCGACGAGCTCGCCTTCCTATTTGCTGTCGAGGTTCGCACCTATGACAGCGTACCTCTCCGGGTGCTCCGGATCCAAGGGTATCTTCTTTGTCTCTTTGGCCGGCTTGAACGAACCTTCGGCTTCCGACTCCTTCGGGTCGGGCGATATCTCCGGCTGCTTGTCGGCCATCGCCACAACTCGTTCAAGGAGTCGCTTCTTGGCTGCGATCACCAGGGACTCGGCCAGCTGACTGCTCTCAGCCGCGCAAGCGGACGACTTCCGGTAGTCGCCGGCCACAATAAGAATTCCCCTGGAACTGGGCATCTTCATCTTGAGGTAGGCGTAGTGGGGGACCTCCATGAACTTGGCCAAGGAGGGTCGGCCAAGTAGCGCATGGTATGGGCTCTCAAGTCCACCACCTCAAACCAAACAGACTCTCTTCGGAAGTGATCTTTGTCCCCAAAGAGGACGTCCATCAGGATCTTGCCGATTGGTGAGCATGAAAGCCCAGGAACAGTGCCGTGGAACACAGTCCGGCTGTTCTGAAGCTGTCTTTGCTTGATTCCTAACTTCTCCATGGTGTCCTTGTACAGGATATTGATGCTGCTGCCCCCGTCTATCAGAACTCGCGAGAAACGCGCGGCCCGTTTGTCCGTAGCAAAGGTGGCGTCCAGGACCAAGGCGTAGGAGCCCGGACTCGGCATCACTTCTGGGTGGTCAGCCCTGCTCCAGCTGATGGGCTTCTCAGACCAGTTCATGAACTCTGGCGTCTCTGAGGCTACTGCGTTCACCTCTTGTCGCTGCAGCCGCCTGCTGCGTCGATCATCATCCACACTGGTGAACACCACATAGGCTCCATGCTCTTCAGGGTATTCGTCTTGTACTACGCCGACTGGCCTGACTGCCGGCTGCTGGGGCGGAGGCGGCTGCCCAGCAGGCGGGGGTGGCAGGAGGCTGTCTCCCTTGGCGATCCTGGTGAGCCAGTGGCACTTCCGGGTGGTGTGATTCGACGGCTTCGCGCCGCTGTGGAACTTCCAAGGTCCATCCAAGGTCTGCTCATAGGAGAAGGCCGGCAACCAGTTTGGCTTGCCTCCTTTTTGTCGCTTGGGCGGAGGCTGCTCTTCTGGCTGCTGGGCTTCAGCGGTTGTGACCTGCCGGCTGTCGGAAGCCGGCTGCGGGGCCTTGCGCTTGTTGTCGCCGGCCGGCGTCTGCCGCCGGAGTTCTTGGAGCCGGAGGAGCTACTTTGCCAGTCGTGCTGATTTGAATTTCCGCCTTCATGGAGGAGTCGGCCGTGGCGTACTTGTCCGCTATGATCAGCAGCTCGTCGAGGGTTTCTGGCTCGTCGCAGAGGAGCTTGTGCTTGAGGAGGGTGCCTTCTCGGCACCCGGCTGTGAAGTACTCGATGGCCTGCACCTTGTGCACGCCCTCGCAGGAGTTCCGGAGCTCAGCCCAATGCGTGAGGTAGTCGCGAGTCGACTCATCAGGACCTTGTACGCACAAGGAGAGCTGACGAGGCTTGGGAGGACGCTTGTACGTGCTGGTGAAGTTGCGGACGAACGTTTCAGTGAAATCGACCTAGCTGTTGATGCTGCGAGGCTTTAGGCTGTTCAGCCATGTCCGGGCCGTGCCCTGGAGCATGAGCGGAACGTACTTTACGGCGACACGCTTGTTGCCGTTTGCTATGCTGACAGCCGTGGAGTAGTCGACTAGGCAGTCTTCCGGCTTCACGGAGCCGGTATAGTTGGGTGTGTCTCTTGGGAGCGTGAACCCTCTGGGAAAGGGCTCGTCCCGAATGCGGGGCCCGAAACAAGGCGGACCCAGCTCGTCTTCTTCTTCCAGCGCCAGGGACCGGTGAAGTCGGTCGATCCGGTGGCGGGCGTCATTCTCTCCAACTCCCTCTCGGCGGCCAAGGCGGTCACCGAGAGTCGGATGGTCAACAGGCGGCGGGGAGACTCGCTTCTCCTTGCGGGGAGGGGGAGGCGGACAGTCGTCCCGTCGTTCCACTGCTCTCGGGCGGCCATCTTGGTCGCGCTCTATGGTAATGCGAGTCCGACTGTGGCTGACAGCCGGCTCCTTGTCCTTTCTTCCTCGGGCGCCGCCAGTCGGCGTCCGAGACGTCGCGCCTTGATCTTGGTGCAGGTCGTCGTTTGGCCGCTGCGGCGCCTCCGTGCGGCAGCCGGCCTCGTTCTGCGCGGCGGCCGCGTCGAGGAGCCGCTGGACTCGCTCCATCATGAGGCGGTGTTCTTCGCCCTCGAAATTGTCCAGCTCATCCGCCGCTGCCTGGGCGGCTCGGATGTTCTCCGCCGGTGTAGCGTACACGGGGCGGCTAGCCCCAAACAGGCTGGCGATGGCTACGCCGCGCTGCTGGACCGCTCCAAGGTGGCTGGGCCCTGCCGGGGCCGGCGAGCCGCCAACGGCGCGATCCATCTCCCGCTGGTAAGCTTCTGACAAGCGTCTCATGCTGGCCAGCTTCTTCGTGCCTTCAACGAGCTGAAGGCGGCGCGCTTCTAGCGTCTCCGTGTCAGCACCTTCCGGAATGGGCGCAGCTAGGTCTTGCAGCGCCGCGCCGAGTGAGCCGGGCGCTCCTCCGCCAGGGAACTCGTCATGACTGATGACTAGCACCTCAGTGACGGTGCTTCCGTCGCTCTCTGCGTGGGGGAGAGGTTCGTCTTAGACCACCACGTTGGTGGGGAACGCGTCGATCGACGCGGTGTCAGAGTCGACCAGCATCGGGTCGGTGGAGCCTACGGACTCCAAGTCTATGGCGGGCTCGCCGGGAATGTGGAGTTGATCGAGGAGGCCCGCGAGGAGGTTCTCGGGGCCGCCCGCGCCTGCGTCGGACGCAGGTTCGTCGGAGAGGCGGACCTCGCCGACAAGTTCGGCCAAGGAGCTGGTTGCGCAGGCGATCTCAACGCCGCGCAGCACGTCGATGCAAACTTCTCCTGGCGTGCCTGGCTGGCTGCGCTCGCCAGGGAGGAAAAGGGTTCCCATCTAGAACAGATCTCCGAACGGCGGTGCACCAGGCCCCACGGTGGGCGCCAAATGTCGGGGGTTTGGAGCGACATATGCCAATGGATGGCTTATCATGGTGGGGGCGAGTAGAACGTCGCCGGTGCCTGGAAACGGGATGAGGCGAAGACATGCACGTCGGCGAATCTTACCCAGCTTCGGGGCTCTCCAGGGAGATAATACCCCTACTGCTGCTCTGCGGGGTCTCCACATGATCACTATGGCCAAGTGTTTGCATGGTTGCTCCTTGAGCTGTTTCTGGTGGTAGAAGAGGGCAAGGCTAGCTCTCTCCTTCGATCTGGTATGGTCTAGAACTACTGGGATCCAACCCCGTGCATGGGTGCCCTGGGGGGTTTACATAGGCCTACCCCCCAGGGGTACAATGGTAATTCGACTGGGCGTGGGCCCCGCTGTCAGTGCCTCCGACCTCCGACTTCTCCGCCAACTGCTGGGGCCCGCCGACTGGTCTGGTACGGAGCCGACAGGCCGCGTCCGCCGCGGGCGGGTCTTGCCGGCCGCTGATTACTATAGCCGTGCTTCTGATGACGCAGGCTTGGTCATGGGGTCGTGGCAACAACCCCGCCGCCTGGCGGGCGATCACTGTGGCCACTCCCCATCTCATCTTGATTAATGGTGCATGGGCCTCGGGGGAGGGCTCGGCCGACTCCCCCGGGCCGACTCCCGACGGGTCCGACTAGCGGTTCTCCCGCCGTCTCCTGAGGTCTCGCTGACTGGTGGGCCCCGCTGCCTCGAGGCCGTACAGACAAGCTGTCGTGGGAGCAGGACTTGGTACTGTGGTGCTGATGTCAGGGCCGGCCGAGCAACAGTGCCATGCCGCACGGAGATCTTCCCGGGTACGGCGTGCTGTGGCCATGCCTGCCCTTGGTAAGGGGCGGGGAGTGGGCTTCACTGTAGCCACGCCCCAGCTCCGTCCCCTTCGATGAGGTCATGGTTTGTTGGAGTCGCCGGCCGAGTCCCCAAAGCCGGCTTCTTTGGAAGTCGTCCCTTGGACTCGGCCGTGAGCGGGCAGTCGGCCGCCCTGCCGTCGACTCCTCAGGAGGCGGCTCTTCGCCCCGGGGTCTTGAGGGGCGCAGCCTGCCCCGATGTCTTGAAAGGTTATGGGACTCGGCTTGGCCTACCCGTGGCCCATTACTCCGACAATGATTGTGGGTTTATGACCAGATTATTCATTGAAAGTAATTGAGTCTTTTCTGAATTTTATTCTGTGTGATTGTTATATTTTTGTATTTCACTTCGATCTATCTGTTTAGTTTGTCCAACTAGATTGATTTATCTTCATCGGGAGAGGTGCTTTGTGGTAGGTTCAATCTTGCAGTGTCCTTACTTTGTGACAGGAGGAGTAGCGAGGCACGTATTTGTACTCCTGGTACTAAAGGTAAAACGACGGGGTTTAATCATATTGATTGGTTTTATTCTATCTACATTATGTCATTATACTTCATGCATTACTCTGTTTGCCATGAATTTAATACGTAGAGAGAAAATGATAGAAGCACTCTTGAAGTGGAGTAATAGAAGTAGATGCAGGCAGGAGTCATTCTATTTATCACGGATGTAATGCCAATGTACTGATCATGCCATGAATAACATCATAACTATGTGATTTTCTATTAATTGCCCAACAGTAATTTGTCTACCCACCGTATGCTATGTTCTTGAGAGAGAATGCCTCTAGTGAAAACTATGGCCCTCGGGTCCACTTTAATCAAATTGCTAAAACCCTAAAAAATTATATGCATTTTTATTCGAGGACAATACTTTGTCAAGTTTTTCACTGCCCATGTAAATATTTTCAACTTTGTATGATAAAACCGAATTTCAGATTATAGTTGGGCCAAAACTGAGGTTTATAGAGTACCCTGCTCAGGAGGCCAAGTATGTCATGCTCTCCAACATATTAACATTGACACAGAGATAGAAGGGGAAGTCAGAGATTAGGATAGAGATGAGCAAGAGAGGAATTACAAAGGTGCCAGGCTGCAGCCTTGTCGAGCTTCATGGAGAGGTCCATGCAGGACTGGGTCCACGAGTTCATAGCAGGAGATGAGTCACATCTGCGGTACAAGGAAATGTGCAGGATGGTTGAGCGACAGCTAAGGCATATGGGGCATATTGCAGCCACATCAGAGGGATTTTTTTTCTTCAAAAGTAGCACATTTTTATAGCAATTTCGGAAACTAGCAGTGTTGATACATTATTTGCAAAACTAGCAGCCCGTTGGTCAACAATTGGCCGAAGTGGGCCTTTTAGGCCTGCCTAAGCCCGAAGTGACCTCTTTGGTTAAGCATGGCCGAAGTGTGCGCGAACTAGGCCGAAGACGGGCCTCTTTGGGCAGCCAGTGACCGAAGACGTCTTCGGCTAACCAGTGGCCGAAGAGTTTTGGATAAGGCCCGAGCTGGTCTTCTTTTTCCTCTCGTTGTTCTTGCTCTGTCTCTCTCGTTTCTCTCTGTACATCGCCCCCCTCGCCGATCTCTTCGTTTCTCCACCTATTTTCGAATCCAAAGCACAGAAACGGTAGATCGTAGCCATCTCCACCGGCGTACGGTCATTTTTTTCCAATGGGATAGCAATTTGTGCGTACAAGTGAGGTGGAGTCATGATGGGGTGAGGAGGAGGAGAAGCCATGGTGGGCTGAGGAGGAGGAGGCGGTTTGGCTGGTGAGGAGGTGCAGCTTCATGCCGCCGAGGGGGTGGCGTTGGTGTTGTCTGTTAGTTGCAAGTTCTCCGTGAGGTGGCCACACGCATCGAAGGTATAATCACGCGTCACATTTTTTTAGTATTAATTGGTTTGTGTTGGCATTTTAGCGGATAGTTAGTGTAGCCGGTAACAATTTTGTTCATTGCGATTAATTAGAAGGTGGCAATGTCTGACAGGTGAAAATGTCTGTATCAGTAAATTTGACTGTTTACTATGGCCCTGGTAATGTTCGATATAATGAGTTGGGGATTGATCTTAGTGAGTTTAAAAATGGCGTCATGACACTTTTAGACCCGGACAGACTGGACATTAGACAATTGAAGCACTGGTTGACTACTAGTTTTGGGTTGGAACCTGAAGTATGTTCCGTCAGTATTCATGCATTGTGGACCAAATCATGTAAAAATGTCAAGTGGGAGTTGATGCCGATAGATAGGAGCCAACATTGGTTGACCCTATTAAGTCGTTGCCGTGACCGAAGAATCCACCCATATGTCCTAGTGCAGCCAGTGGCAAAGGAGGAGAATACCGTACAACTCCATGTGGGGTATGAACCCGGCCAGGGTAGTCGAGTTGCTAATGTGATTCATTTATCCGGGTCACAACCACCGGATGTGGATCCTAGCCAAACCGAGAAGGAGTCATACTACATGCTGGACAATGTTTGTGGTCATGATACTGGGCAGAATATTCAGTCGATAATATTAGCTAGTTCTGGTGTTGCTGATGGGGATGAGGAAGGCGATGAATGATACGTCTCCAACGTATCTATAATTTTTGATTGCTCCATGCTATGTTATCTACTGTTTTGGGCAATATTGGGCTTTATTATCCACTTTTATATTATTGTTGGGACTAACCTATTAACCGGAGGCCCAACCCAAAATTGTTGTTTTTTGCCTATTTCTGTGTTTCGAAGAAAAGGAATATCAAACGGAGTCGAAATGGAACAAAATCAACTGGAGAAGTTATTTTTGGAAGGAAAGCTACCGGATGGACTTGGACCCCATGTCAGGAGCCAAGGGAGGTGCTCATGAGGGTGGGGGGCGCCCCCCTAGGGCGCGCCCCCTGCCTCGTGGGGCCCCCGAAGCTCCACCGACATACTTCTTTCACCCATATATGCCTACGTACCCTAAAACTTCCAGAACAGAGAATAGACCGGGAGTTCCATCGCCAGAAGCCTCCGTAGCCACCGAAAGCCAATCTAGACCCGTTCTGGCACCTTGCCGGAGGGGGCAATCCCTCTCCGGTGGCCATCTTCATCATCCCAGCGCTCTCCATGACGAGGAGGGAGTAGTTCTCCCTCGGGGCTGAGGGTATGTACCAGTAGCTATGTGTTTGATCTCTCTCTCTCGTATTCTTGATTTGGCACGATCTTGATGTATCACGAGCTTTGCTATTATAGTTGGATCTTATGTTTCTCCTCCCCCTCTACTCTCTTGTAATGGATTGAGTTTCCCCTTTGGAGTTATCTTATGGATTGAGTCTTTAAAGATTTGAGAACACTTGATGTATGTCTTACCGTGCGTATCTGTGGTGACAATGGGATACCACGTGATTCACTTGATGTATGTTTTGGTGATCAACTTGCGGGTTCCGCCCATGAACCTATGCATAGGGGTTGGCACACGTTTTCGTCGTGATTCTCTGGTAGAAACTTTGGGGCACTCTTTGAGGTTCTATGTGTTGGTTGAATAGATGAATCTGAGATTGTGTGATGCACATCGTATAATCATACCCACGGATACTTGAGGTGACATTGGAGTATCTAGGTGACATTAGGGTTTTGATTGATTTGTATCTTAAGGTGTTATTCTAGTACGAACTCTAGGGCTGTTTGTGACACTTATAGGAATAGCCCAACAGATTGATTGGAAAGAATAACTTTGAGGTGGTTTCGTACCCTACCATAATCTCTTCGTTTGTTCTCCGCTATTAGTGACTTTGGAGTGACTCTTTGTTGCATGTTGAGGGATAGTTACATGATCCAATTATGATATTATTGTTGATGGAACTTACACTAGCAAAAGTATGAACCCTAGGCCTTGTTTCCTATCATTGCAATACCATTTATGCTCACTTTTATCACTTGCTACCTTGCTGTTTTTATTATTTCAGATTACAAATACCTTTATCTACTATCCATATACCACTTGTTTCACCATCTCTTTGCCGAACTAGTGCACCTATACAATTTACCATTGTATTGGGTGTGTTGGGGACTCAAGAGACTCTTTGTTATTTGGTTGCAGGGTTGCTTGAGAGAGACCATATTCATCCTACGCCTCCTATGGATTGATAAACCTTAGGTCATCCACTTGAGGGAAATTTGGTACTATCCTACAAACCTCTGCACTTGGAGGCCCAACAACGTCTACAAGAAGAAGGTTGTGTAGTAGACATCAAGCTCTTTTCTGGCGCTGTTGCCGGGGAGGTTAGCGCTTGAATGTATATCTTTAGATCTTGCAATCGAGTGTTTTAGTTTCTTGTTTTATCACTAGTTTAGTATATAAAAGAAAACTACAAAAAAATGGAATTAAGTTTTACTCATACCAATTGTGCCCAAGTGCTAGAAGAAGAAATTTATAAAATGTTTGGCACTAAATATTTGAATGATGAGCATGATTGCAACGTTGTTAGTATGAATTCCTTGAATATCCATGATGCTAATGATATGCAAAGCCACAAGCTTGGGGAAGCTATGTTTGATGAAGATGATATTTGTTGTCCCCCAAGTTTTGATGAGCAAATTTATTATGATGAAAGCATGCCTCCTATCTATGATGATTATTGTGATGACACGTATGCTTTAAAGAATAATGATAACAATGAAACTTGTCATCTTGATTTCAATTTTCAATCCCATGATAGTTACTTTGTTGAGTTTACTCCCACTATTCCGAATGAGAAGAATTTTGCTTATGTGGAGAGTAATAGAATTTCTATACTTGTAGATCATGAAAAGAATGCTTTAGGTGCTATTTATATTGTTGAATTCATTCATGATGCTACTGAAAATTATTATGAGGGAGGAACATATGCTTGTAGGAATTGCAATAATATCAAGTTTCCTCTCTACGTGCTTAAAGTTTTAAAGTTATGCTTGTTTTACCTTCCTATGCTAATTGATTATTGTTCCCATAAGTTATTTGCTCACAAAATCCCTATGCATAGGAAGTGGGTTAGACTTAAATTTGCTAGTCATATTCTTCATGATGCTCTCTTTATGTTACAACTCTTATCTTTTATGTGAGCATCGTTGAAATCATCATGCCTAGCTAGGGGCGTTAAACGATAGCGCTTGTTGGGAGGCAACCCAATTTTATTTTTGTTCCTTGCTTTTTGCTCCTGTTTAGTAATAAATAATTTATCTAGCCTCTGTTATTATTGATTTTTTATGTTTTAATTAGTGTTTGTGCCAAGTAGAACCATTGGGAAGACTCGGGGAAAGTCTTGTTGATCTTGCTGTAAAAAACAGAAACTTTAGCGCTCACGAGAATTGCTGCCATTTTTTTATTAGAGAGTTCTATTTAGTTAATTATTTTTGCATATGATTAATAGATAAATTCCTAAGGTCCGTAAATTTATTTTAGAATTTTTGGGGTTCCAGAAGTTTGCGTCAGTTACAGATTACTATAGACTGTTCTGTTTTTGACAGATTCTGTTTTTCGTGTGTTCTTTGCTTATTTTGATGAATCTATGGCTATTAAAAGAGTTTATAAACCATCAAGAAGTTGTAATACAGTAGGTTTAACACCAATATAAATAAAGAATGAGTTCATTACAGTACCTTGAAGTAGTGTTTTGTTTTCTTTCGCTAACGGAGCCTACGAGTTTTCTGTTAAGTTTTGTGTTGTGAAGTTTTCAAGTTTTGGGTAAAGATTCGATGGACTATGGAATAAGGAGTGGCAAGAGCCTAAGCTTTGGGATTCCCAAAGCACCCCAAGGTAATATTCAAGGACAACCAAGAGCCTAAGCTTGGGGATGCCCCGAAAGGCATCCCCTCTTTCGTCTTTGTTCATCGGTAACTTTACCTGGAGCTATATTTTTATTCACCACATGATATGTGTTTTGCTTGGAGCGTCAATTTATTTTTTTAGTATTTGCTTGCTTTTATTTAGAATAATGTTTTGCATCTTTTATTTCAATAAAAGTGGCATTGATAGCTTTTACTATGCCTATGTTACAAGTATACATGTTGCTGTTTGAAAACAGAAAGTTTACCGCTGTTGCAATAATTCCCTAGAAAAGTCAGAATGTGATAAAATGTTGAAACCTTTTGAATATTAAGCTCTGATAAATTTACTACAGTGGGAATTTTCTTTCATAATTTTTGGAGCTAGGGAAGTATGGATGTTGCAGCATTCTTTACAGACTATCCTGTTTAGGAAGATTGCTGTTATGTTTGCATTGTTTGCATATGTTTGCTTATTTAATGATTATATTTGAGGATAGGACTATTAAATATGCAGAGGAATTTAGTATGCAATTTTGACTAATAATTTTAGTGATTTGCTACAGTAGAGTATGATAAGGTTTTTGCAATGGTTTATACTAACTTATCTCTCGAGTCCTTATTGAGTTTTGTGTGGATGAAGCTTTTGAGATTTAGGGAGACCGTGATATGAGAGGAATTAAGGAGACACAAAATCTCAAGCTTGGGATGATAATATTTCAAGAGGTTTCAAGCATCTAAGCTTGAGTATTCTATAGTCTCACCTAAATAGCTTGGCGTAATCATGGTCATAGCTGTTTCCTGTGTGAAATTGTTATCCGCTCACATTCCACACAACATACGAGCCGGAATCTTAGAGTGTCATTTTGTTTTGCTTTGCTTGCTGTTTGAATAAAATACCAAGATATGAAATTTTTAAATGTTAGAGAGTCTTTCACATAGTTGCATAATTATTCGAACTACTCATTGATCTTCACTTATATCTTTCGGAGTAGTTTGTCATTTGCTCTAGTGCTTCACTTATATCTTTTAGAGCATGGTGGTAGTTTTATTTTGAAGAAATAGATGAACTCTCATGCTTCACTTAGATTATTTTGAGAGTCTTAAATAGCATGGTAATTTGCTTAAAATCCTAATATGCTAGGCATCAAGAATAGTAAAAACTTTCATATAGAGTATTGAATACTAAGAGAAGTTTGATGCTTGATGATTGTTTTGAGATATGGAGGTAATAATATCAAAGTCGTGCTAGTTGAGTAGTTGTGAATTTGAGGAATACTTGTGTTGAAGTTTGCAAGTCCCGTAGCATGCACGTATGGTAAACGTTGTGTAACAAATTTGAAACATGAGGTGTTATTTGATTGTCCTCCTTATGAGTGGCGGTCGGGGACGAGCGATGGTCTTTTCCTACCAATCTATCCCCCTAGGAGCATGCGCGTAGTGCCGAGGTTTTTGATGACTTGTAGATTTTTGCAATAAGTATGTGAGTTCTTTATGACTAATGTTGAGTCCATGGATTATACGCACTCTCACCCTTCCATCATTTGCTAGCCTCTTCGGTACCGTGCATTGCCCTTTCTCACATTGAGAGTTGGTGCAAACTTTCGCCGGTGCATCCAAACCCCGTGATATGATACGCTCTGTCACACATAAACCTCCTTATATCTTCCTCAAAACAGCCACCATACCTACCTATTATGGCATTTCCATAGCCATTCCGAGATATATTGCCATGCAACTTTCCACCGTTCCGTTTATTATGACACGCATCATCATTGTCATATTGCTTTGCATGATCATGTAGTTGACATCGTATTTGTGGCAAAGCCACCGTTCATAATTCTTTCCATACATGTCACTCTTGAGTTCATTGCATATCCCGGTACACCGCCGGAGGCATTCATATAGAGTCATATCTTGTTCTAAGTATCGAGTTGTAATTCTTGAGTTGTAAGTAAAATAGAAGTGTGATGATCATCATTATTAGAGCATTGTCCCAAGTGAGGAAAAAAAGAGAAAGGCCATAAAAAAGAGAAAGGCCATAAAAATAGAAAGGCCATAAAAAAGAAAGGCCATAAAAAGAGAAAGCCAAATAAAAAATGAGAGAAAAAGAGAGAAGGGACAATGTTACTATCCTTTTACCACACTTGTGCTTCAAAGTAGCACCATGATCTTCATAGTAGAGAGTCTCTTGTTTTGTCACTTTCATATACTAGTGGGAATTTTTCATTATAGAACTTGGCTTGTATATTCCAACAATGGGCCTCCTCAAGTGCCCTAGGTCTTCATGAGCAAGCAAGTTGGATGCACACCCACTAGTTTCTTTTGTTGAGCTTTCATACATTTATAGCTCTAGTGCATCCGTTGCATGGCAATCCCTACTCCTTGCATTAACATCAATCGATGGGCATCTCCATAGCCCATTGATTAGCCTCGTTGATGTGAGACTTTCTCCTTTTTTGTCTTCTCCACATAACCCCCTCATTATTCTATTCCACCCATAGTGCTATATCCATGGCTCGCGCTCATGTATTGCGTGAAAGTTTATAGGTTTGAGATTACTAAAGTATGAAACAATTGCTTGGCTTGTCATCGGGGTTGTGCATGATGAGAGCATTCTTGTGTGACGAAAATGAAACATGACTAAACTATATGATTTTGTAGGGATGAACTTTCTTTGGCCATGTTATTTTGAGAAGACATAATTGCTTAGTTAGTATGCTTGAAGTATTATCATTTTTATGTCAATATGAACTTTTGTCTTGAATCTTTCGGATCTGAATATTCATACCACAATTAAGAAGAATTACATTGAAATTATGCCAAGTAGCACTCCGCATCAAAAATTCTGTTTTTATCATTTACCTACTCGAGGACGAGCAGGAATTAAGCTTGGGGATGCTTGATACGTCTCCAACGTATCTATAATTTTTGATTGCTCCATGCTATATTATCTACTGTTTTGGACAATATTGGGCTTTATTATCCACTTTTATATTATTTTTGGGACTAACCTATTAACCGGAGGCCCAGCCCAGAATTGCTGTTTTTTTGCCTATTTCAGTGTTTCGAAGAAAAGGAATATCAAACGGAGTCGAAACGGAATGAAACCAACTGAAGAAGTTATTTTTGGAAGGAAAGCTACCGGAATGGACTTGGACCCCACGTGCAGGAGCCAACGGAGGTGCTCACGAGGGTGGGCGCCCCCCTAGGGCGCGCCCCTGCCTCGTGGGGCCCCCGAAGCTCCACCGACGTACTTCTTTCTACCCATATATACCTACGTATCCACCCTAAAACTTCCAGAACAGAGAATAGATCAGGGAGTTTCGCCGCCAGAAGCCTCCGTAGCCATACCGAAAGCCAATCTAGACCCGTTCCGGCACCCTGCCGGAGGGGCGAATCCTTCTCCGGTGGCCATCTTCATCATCCTGCGCTCTCCATGACGAGGAGGGAGTAGTTCTCCCTCGGGGCTGAGGGTATGTACCAGTAGCTATGTGTTTGATCTCTCCTCTCTCTCTCTCGTGTTCTTGAGGTGATACGATCTTGATATATCGTGAGCTTTGCTATCATAGTTGGATCCTATGATGTTTTTCTCCCCCTCTACTCTCTTGTAATGGATTGATTTTTCCCCTTGAAGTATCTTATCAGGATTGAGTTCTTTTAAAAGATTTGGAGAACACTTTGATGTATTGTCTGTCGTGCGTTATCTGTTGGTGACAATGGATATCACGTGTGATTCACTTGATGTATGTTTGGTGATCAACTTGCGGGGTTCCGCCATGTGACCTATGCATAGGGGTTGGCACATGTTTTCGTTGTGATTCTCCCGGTAGAAACTTGGGGCACTCTTTGAGGTTCGTATGTGTTGGTTGAATAGATGAATCTGAGATTGTTGATGCATATCGTGTATAATCATATCCCGGATACTTTGAGGGTGACATTGGAGTATCTAGGTGACATTAGGGTTTTGATTGATTTGTGTCTTAAGGTGTTATTCTAGTACCGAACTCTAGGGCTGTTTGTTACACTCTTATAAGAATAGCCCCAACGGAATGGATTGGAAAGAATAAACTTTGAGGTGGTTTCGTACCCTACCATTAATCTCTTTCGTTTTGTTCTCCGTTTTAGTTGACTTTGGAGTGACTCTTTGTTTGCATGTTGAGGGATAGTTATGTGATCAATTATGATATTATTGTTGAGGGAACTTACACTAGCGAAAGTATGAACCCTAGGCCTTATTTCCTATCATTGCAATACCGTTTGCTCACTTTTATCACTTGCTACCTTGCTGTTTTTATTATTTCAGATTACAAATACCTTTATCTACTATCCATATACCACTTGTTTCACCATCTCTTCGCCGAACTAGTGCACCTATACAATTTACCATTGTATTGGGTGTGTTGGGGACACAAGAGACTCTTTGTTATTTGGTTGCAGGGTTGCTTGAGAGAGACCATCTTCATCCTACGCCTCCTACGGATTGATAAACCTTAGGTCATCCACTTGAGGGAAATTTTGGTACTGTCCTACAAAACCTCTGCCATTGGGAGGCCCAACAACGCCTACAGAAGAAGGTTGTGTAGTAGACATCAATGAAATGCAGAGGGTGATGGAGGAAGATGGCGAGGATGGATATGCAGAGGATCTGGATTCTGAAAATTCTGAGGATGAAGTGGAGGTACCGATTCCTTCTGCATGGAATCAGGACATATCCACCGGCCTTACTGTGAACGATGGCCATGAGACTCCATGGCAATATAATCTGAACCAAGTCCAGATAGGGGCTATGTTTGATAAAAGAAAAAATTGAAGTATTGTAGTGATAAAGTGGGCTATGTCTACTCAGAGGGTTTTCCGGACACACAAATCAAACCCAACAAACTATACCGTGAAGTGTGTTGAAACAGGTTGTCCTGCGAAGGTGCACGGGCACGTGCCGAAGTATAACATCCACTGGGTTGTCACGAATGTGGTCCACATAATTGTGTGAGGAAAAACTTGTAGTTCGTCATCCAACCTGACTTCAAGTCTCATTGCGCAACTCATGTATACTGAGATAGTGGAGAAAAAAGATATGGAAGCAAAACACATCTAGACAGCAGTGAAGGTCAGATGGAATTATAACATTCCTTATGGGAAGGCTTGGAGGGCTAAGCAGAAGGCTATGGAGGAAAGGTTTGGGACGTTCTTTGACTCATATGATAATGTTGTCCGTCTCCTGGATGTACTGAAGGAGAGGAATCCCGGCACTTATGTTAACGTACAACAACAAGGTTGCTGAGTATACCAGATTTCAAGGGTGTTGAAACGAGTATTCTTCTCTTTCGCTATGTGCATTGAAGCTTTCCGGCATTGTCCTCCTTATGATGTTTGTGGATGGTACATTCCTACTGGTCAGTACAAAGGGCAAATCCTGACTGCCATTGGTGTGGATGGAAACAATCAAATCATTCCACTTGCCATGGCATTTGTGGAGGGTGAGAACTTTCTGAGCTGGGTGTGGTTCTTTCGGCAAGTGAAAATTGCCATCGTGAAGGATCGACCAAACGTGTGTGTCATTCATGATAGGCATGCTGGTATATTGAAGGCTGTGAAGACCACTAAGGAATCCAACAGTAGACGAACCAACACCTTGGAAGGATTTGCAGAGCCGGTGGTGCATGCGCCATCTTGGGGCTAACTTTTTTCTCACAGTTCAAGAACAAGCGGTTGATGAACTTGTTTAAAAATTGTGCAAGCAGAACCAGGAGTGTAAATACCAATTTATTTGGTCAAAACTTGATGAGTTTACTAAGAAGCAGGTCCGTGCCAGGAAGAAAATGGAAAAAGACCAACAACAATTAGCAACACTCATGGCGGAGCTAGAGGAGCCAGTTGGTATTTGTGACTTGCCAGCAATTGACCCTCCTAATACTAAGAGAAAGAAGGGGAGGGCAATAAAGGATTATTCACAGTGGATAGAGAAAGATCCTCCCGTGAATTGGTCTTTGCTGCATGACGCCCATGGAGATAGGTATGGCCACATGACAACCAACCTTACAGAGGTGTATAACTTTGTACTCAGAGGGAATAGAGCATTGCCACTCACAGCTATTGTGGAGGATGTATTCCATGGCACTTTGAGATATTTCAGAGACCGACACGAGTTATCAAAGAAGCATATTATAGATAATCAGAACACACCTTACTGTAGCCGTGTCATGGAGTATATGGCAGAGAAGATAGAGAAAGCAAAGAAGCACACTATGAGACTCGTAGGTAATCAGGAAAGGAGGTATGAGGTTCAGCTACCTACCGATGGTTTTGGTTCTACGAATGAGGTAAAGACGCATGAGGTAAAAATTGGAACGGAATTTTATCCAACGTGTGAGTGTACATGCAACAAACCAAAGTTGTTGCACCTGCCTTGCTCACATGTGTTGACTGCCTGTGGCCAGATTGAGTTGGATGCCGTCTCCTTTGTGTCGCCATACTACTTAAAAGAGGCTATACTGAACACATGGAACGGTGAGATGACAGGGTTTAGAGTCATTGGCAATTTCAACAAGGTTAAGGACGGTGAGAGAGTATACATCCCGGATCCAGAACTTCGGCAAACACATCCCGGATCCAGAACTTCAGCAAACAAGCAAGGGTCGATGTAAGGCCGTCGAATCCGAAACGATATGGACCAATCTGAAGCTGGTGGAGCAACCAGACAATGTTGGCTATGCGCGGCTTATGGGCATAGGATGAAATATTGTCCTGACCTGAACAAAGATGGTGCTTCCACATCGACGAGTGCTTCCACATCGACGGCTGCAACAACAGGATCAAGAGGCAGACGTGGTCATGGCAGTCGAGGCCGAAGGGGAGGACTAGGAAGGAATAACTCACAAGCTATATAATGTGGGGGAGAATGTTTTAATTTGTAATATCATCTGGACTATGTTTTACTTTGTAATGTTTGAACTATGTATTAGTTTGTAATGTCGACTGGACTATGTTTTACTTTGTATGTATGAACTATGTTTTAATTTGTAATGTCCTCTGGACTATGTTTTACTTTGTATGTCTGAACTATGTATTAATTTGTAATGTCTGGACTATGTTTTGATTGCAGATATGTCTTTGTATCCGTTGCTTAATGGTACGATTGATAGAGGTCACCGGGCTGCACTTATGCAAGGGGGCAAGAACTTAGACGTTTTGGTCACTCGCACCCTAAAGACTAACTGGATGATACACCCTTCATGGGTTGATAGGTATTGATACATATAGTGCCTTACATGTTTGACATAGGTATTGAAACATATAATTACTTACTTTTCATGCTACATTCTCTTTTTTGTAGGTTAAGTTGGGCTGGACTTCTACCCTTGGCACGGCTGGTTGAGGGTACGTTGGAAGAGAGGGTTGACCATCCAAACTTGGATGAAGAAGGTGAACCAATGCAGTTGAAAAAGAGGCAAGTGAAACGGTTCTCTTACGACAGGTCACTACTTACTTGCTTAGTAGATAGATGGAGACCGGAGAC
Organism: Triticum urartu; assembly: GCF_003073215.2. NCBI lineage: Eukaryota > Viridiplantae > Streptophyta > Magnoliopsida > Poales > Poaceae > Triticum > Triticum urartu. The sequence continues at coordinate 681,880,350 of NC_053023.1, read as the reverse complement.
ACATACCTTTCACTTTCCCTGGGGAGAGATGGCGCCTACTTTACAGGATGTCTCCTACTTGTTGGGATTACCTTTGGCCGGTGATGCCATAGGTCCTTTAGAGGCAGAACCTGGCTGGCTTGCAAATATGCAGGCCCGTTTTCTAGCTGCGGTGCCAACTATTACGGGCTTAGACGATGATCCTCACGGGCCACGTTTTAGGTGGTTGAGCCAGTTTTAGGTAACCTTCGTGGCCACATGACTATGTTTTTGTAGTTACCAATAGTACATCGTTCACACAATTGTATGTTTTCTATGTAGATTGTCTCATTAGGATACTGTTGGGGAACGTAGCATAAATTCAAAATTTTCCTACGTGTCACCAAGATCTATCTATGGAGTCATCTAGCAACGAGGGAGGAGTGGATCTACATACCCTTGTAGATCGCGCGCGGAAGCGTTCAAGAGAACGGGGTTGATGGAGTCGTACTCGTCGTGATCCAAATCACCGATGATCCTAGCGCCGAACGGACGGCACCTCCGCGTTCAACACATGTACGGAGCAGCGACGTCTCCTCCTTCTTGATCCAGCAAGGGAGGAGAGGTTGATGGAGATCCAGCAGCACGACGGCGTGGTGGTGGAAGTAGCGGGATTCCAACAGGGCTTCGCCAAGCGCTGCGGGAGGAGGGAGATGTGTCATGGGAGGGAGAGGGAGGCGCCAGGGCTTAGGTATGGTTGCCCTCCCTTCCCCCCCACTATATATAGGGCCAAGGGAGAGGGGGAGGCGCAGCCTTGCCCCTTCCTCCAAGGAAGGGTGCGGCCAAGGGGGAGGAGTCCATCCTCCCCAAGGCACCTCGGAGGTGCCTTCCCCCTTTAGGACTCTCCCTCCTCTTGTCCCTTTGGCGCATGGGCCTCTTGGGGCTGGTGCCCTTGGCCCATATAGGCCAAGGCGCACCCCCTACAGCCCATGTGGCCCCCGGGGCAGGTGGCCCCACCCGGTGGACCCCCGGGACCCTTCCGGTGGTCCCGGTACAATACCGGTGACCCCGAAACTTGTCCCGATGGCCGAAATAGCACTTCCTATATATAATTCTTTACCTCCGGACCATTCCGGAACTCCTCGTGACGTCCGGGATCTCATCCGGGACTCCGAACAACTTTCGGGTTACCGCATACTAATATCTCTATAACCCTAGCGTCACCGAACCTTAAGTGTGTAGACCCTACGGGTTCGGGAGACATGCAGACATGACCGAGATGACTCTCCGGTCAATAACCAACAGCGGGATCTGGATACCCATGTTGGCTCCCACATGTTCCACGATGATCTCATCGGATGAACCACGATGTCAAGGACTTAATCAATCCCGTATACAATTCCCTTTGTCTATCGGTACGATACTTGCCCGAGATTCGATCGTCGGTATCCCGATACCTTGTTCAATCTCGTTACCGGCAAGTCTCTTTACTCGTTCCGTAACACATCATCCCGTGATCAACTCCTTGATCACATTGTGCACATTATGATGATGTCCTACCGAGTGGGCCCAGAGATACCTCTCCGTTTACACGGAGTGACAAATCCCAGTCTTGATTCGTGCCAACCCAACAGACACTTTTGGAGATACCCGTAGTGTACCTTTATAGCCACCCAGTTACGTTGTGACGTTTGGCACACCCAAAGCACTCCTACGGTATCCGGGAGTTGCACAATCTCATGGTCTAAGGAAATGATACTTGACATTAGAAAAGCTTTAGCATACGAACTACACGATCTTGTGCTAGCTTAGGATTGGGTCTTGTCCATCACATCATTCTCCTAATGATGTGATCCCGTTATCAACGACATCCAATGTCCATGGTCAGGAAACCGTAACCATCTATTGATCAACGAGCTAGTCAACTAGAGGCTTACTAGGGACATGGTGTTGTCTATGTATCCACACATGTATCTGAGTTTCCTATCAATACAATTATAGCATGGATAATAAACGATTATCATGAACAAGGAAATATAATAATAACTAATTTATTATTGCCTCTAGGGCATATTTCCAATAGTCTCCCACTTGCACTAGAGTCAATAATCTAGTTCACATCGCCATGTGATTAACACTCACAGGTCACATCGCCATGTGACAAACATCCAAAGAGTTTACTAGTGTCACTAAACTAGTTCACATCATCATGTGATTAAGACTCAATGAGTTCTGGGTTTGATCATGTTGCTTGTGAGAGAGGTTTTAGTCAACGGGTCTGAACCTTTCAGATCCGTGTGTGCTTTACAAATCTCTATGTCATCTCCTAGATGTAGCTACCACGTTCTATTTGGAGCTATTCCAAATAACTGTTCTACTTGGAGCTATTCTAAATTGTTGCTCCATTATACGTATCCGACATCTCTACTCAGAGCTATCCGGATAGGTGTTAATCTTGCATCGACGTAACTCTTTACGTCGAACTCTTTATCACCTCCATAATCGAGAAAATTCCTTAGTCCACTAGTTACTAAGGATAACTTTGACCGCTATCCTGTGATCCATTCTTGGATCACACTTGTACCCCTTGACTGACTCATGGCAAGGCACACTTCAGGTGCGGTACACAGCATAGCATACTGTAGAGCCTACGTCTTAAGCATAGGGGACGACCTTCGTCCTTTCTCTCTATTCTGCCGTGGTCGAGCTTTAAGTCTTAACTTCATACCTTACAACTCAGGCAAGAACTCCTTCTTTGACTGATCCATCTTGAACACCTTCAAGATCATGTCAAGGTATGTGCTCATTTGAAAGTACTATTAAGTGTTTTGATCTATCCTTATAGATCTTGATGCTCAATGTTCAAGTAGCTTAATCCAGGCTTTCCATTGAAAAACACTTTCCAAATAACCCTATATGCTTTCCAGAAATTCTATGTCATTTCTGATCAACAATATGTCAACAACATATACTCATCAGAAATTCTATAGTGCTCCCACTCACTTCTTTGGAAATACAAGTTTCTCATAAACTTTGTATAAACCCAAAATCTTTGATCATCATCAAAGCATACATTCCAACTCCGAGATGCTTACTCCAGTCCTTAGAAGGATTGCTGGAGCTTTGCATACTTATTAGCATCTTTCAGGATTGACAAAAACCTTCCGGTTGTATCATATACAACCTTTCCTCAAGAAAATCGTCGAGGAAACAATGTTTTGACATCCTATCTGCAAGATTTCATAAATAATGCAGTAATCGCTAGTATAATTCCAACAGACTCTTAGCATCGCTACGAGTGAGAAAGTCTCATCGTAGTCAACTCCTTGAACTTGTCGGAAAACATCTTAACGACAAGTCGAGCTTTCTTAATGGTGACATTTACCATCATTGTCCGTCTTCCTTTTAAACCCATCTGTACTCAACAGCCTTACGACCATCAAGTAGTTCTTCCAAAGTCTACACTTTGTTTTATATATGGATCCTCTCTCGGATTATATGGCCTCGAGCCATTTATCGGAATCCAGGCCCACCATCGCTTCTCCATAGCTCGTAGGTTCATTGTTGTCTAGAAACATGACTTCCAAGACAGGATTACGTACCACTCTGAAGTAGTACGCATCCTTGTCATCCCACGAGGTTTGGTAGTGACTTGATCCGAAGTTTCATGATCACTATCATAAGCTTCCACTTCAATTGGTGTAGGTGCCACAGGAACAACTTCCTGTGCCCTGCCACACACTAGTTGAAGAGATGGTTTAATAACCTTATCAAGTCTCCACCATCCTCCCACTCAATTCTTTCGAGAGAAACTTTTCCTCGAGAAAGGACCCGATTCCAGAAACAATCCCTTATTGCTTTCGGATCTGAGACAGGAGGTATACCCAACTGTTTTGGGTGTCCTATGAAGATGCATTTATCCACTTTGGGTTCGAGCTTATCAACCTGAAACTTTTTCACATAAGCGTCGCAGCCCCAAACTTTTAAGAAATGACAGCTTAGGTTTCTCTAAACCATTGTTCATACGGTGTCATCTCATCGGAATTACGTGGTGCCCTATTTAAAGTGAATGTGGTTGTCTCTAATGCCTAACCCATAAACTATCGTGGTAATTCGATAAGAGACATCATGGTATGCATCATATCCAAATAGGGTGCAGTTATGATGTTCGGACACACCATCACACTATGGTGTTCCAGGCTGTATTAGTTGTGAAACAATTTCCACAATGTCTTAATTCTGTGCCAAACTCGTAATTCAGATATTCATCTCTATGATCATATCATAGATCTTTTATCCTCTTGTCACGACGAACTTTCAACTTCACCCTGAAATTACTTGAACCTTTCAATAATTCAGACTCGTGATTCATCAAGTAACTATACTCAACATCTACTCAAATCATCTGTGAAGTAAGAACATAACGATATCCACTACATGCCTCAGCACTCATTGGACTGCACACATCAAAATGTATTACTTCCAACAAGTTGCTTTCTAGTTCCATTTTACTGAAACCGAGGCTTTCAGTCATCTTGCCCATGTGGTATGATTTGCATGTCTCAAGTGATTCAAGATCAAGTGAGTTCAAACGGTCCATTTGCATGGAGTTTCTTCATGCATATACACCAATAGACATGGTTCGCATGTCTCAAAATTTTCAAAAATGAGTGAGCCCAAAGATCCATCAACATGGAGCTTCTTCATGCGTTTTATACCGATATGACTTACGTGGCAGTGCCACAAGTAGGTGGTACTATCATTACTATCTTTTGGCATGAACATGTGTATCACTACGATCGAGATTCAATAAACCATTCATTTTAGGTGTAAGACCATTGAAGGTATTATTCAAATAAACAGAGTAACCATTATTCTCCTTAAATGAATAACCGTATTGCGATAGACATAATCCAATCATGTCTATGTTCAACGCAAACACCAATCTCGATGGTAGAGGGAGCGTGCGATGCTTGATCATATCAACATTGAGAACACTTCCAACACATATCGTCAGCTCACCTTTAGCTAGTCTCCGTTTATTCCGTAGCTTTTATTTCGAGTTAGCAACCGAACCGGTATCTAATACCCTGGTGCTACTAGGAGTACTAGTAAAGTACACATCAACACCATGTATATCCAATATACTTCTATCGACCTTGCCAGCCTTCTTATCTACCAAGTATCTAGGGTAATTCTGCTCCAGTGGTTTTTCCCCTTATTACAGAAGCACTTAGTCTCGGGTTTGGGTTCAACCTTGGGTTTCTTCACTGGAGCAGCAGCTGAATTGCCGTTTTATGAAGTATCCCTTCGTGCCCTTGCCCTTCTTGAAACTAGTGGTTTCACCAACCATCAACAATTGATGCTCCTTCTTGATTTCTACTTTTGTGGTGTCAAACATCACGAACATCTCAAGGATCATCATACATGTCCCAGATATATTATAGTTCATCACGAAGCTCTAGCAGCTTGGTGGTAATGACTTCGGAGAAACATCACTATCTTATCTGGAAGATTAACTCCCACTCGATTCAAATGATTGCTGTACTCAGACAATCTGAGCACAAGCTCAACAATTGAGCTTTTCTCCCTTAGTTTGCAGGCTAAGAAAATCGTCGGAGGTCTAATACCTCTTGACGTGGGCACGAGCTTGAAATCCCAATTTCAGCCCTCAAAACATCTCATATGTTTCGCGACGTTTCAAAACATCTTTGGTGCCTCAACTCTAAACCGTTTAACTGAACTATCATGTAGTTATCAAAATGTGTATGTCAGATGTTCGCAACATCCACAGACAACGTTCGAGGTTCAGCACACTGAGCGGTGCATTAAGGACATAAGCCTTCTATGAAGCAATGAGGACAATCCTCAGTTTACGGACCTAGTCCGCATAATTGCTACTATCAACTTTCAACTAATTTTTCTCTAGGAACATATCTAAACAGTAGAACTGAAAACGCGAGCTACGACATAATTTGCAAAATCCTTTTTGACTATGTTCAGGATAATTAAGTTCATCTTATGAACTCCCACTTAGATAGACATCCCTCTAGTCATCTAAGTGATTACATGATCCGAGTCAACTAGGCCGTGTCCGATCTGTGCGTGAGACGGACTAGTCAACGTCGGTGAACATCTTCATGTTGATCGTATCTTCTATACGACTCATGCTCGACCTTTCGGTCTTCTGTGTTCCGAGGCCACGTCTGTACATGCTAGGCTCGTCAAGTTAACCCTAAGTGTTTTTGCTGTGTAAAACTGTCTTACACCCGTTGTATGTGAACGTAAGGATCTATCACACCCGATTAACACGTGGTGCTTCGAAACGACGAACTGTAGCAACGGTGCACAGTTAGGGGAGAACACTTCTTGAAATTTTAATGAGGGATCATCTTATTTACTACCGTCGTTCTAAGCAAATAAGATGTATAAATATGATAAACATCATATGCAATCAAATAATAGTGACATGATATGGCCAATATCATGTAGCTCCTTTGATCTCCATCTTGGGGCTCCATGATCATCTATTACAAGAACATGATCAATCTCATACATTACATATATCATTCATCACATCCTTTTGGCCATATCACATCACATAGCATACCCTGCAAAAACAAGTTAGACGTCCTCTAATTGTTGTTTGCATGTTTTACGTGGCTGCTATGGGTTTCTAGCAAGAACGTTTCTTACCTACGCAAAACCACAACGTGATATGCCAATTGCTATTTACCCTTCATAAGGACCCTTTTCATCGAATCCGGTCCGACTAAAGTAGGAGAGACAGACACCCGCTAGCCACCTTATGCAACTAGTGCATGTCAGTCGGTGGAACCTGTCTCACGTAAGAGTACGTGTAAGGTTGGTCCAGGCCGCTTCATCCCACAATACCGCCGAATCAAGATAAGACTAGTAACGGCAAGCATATTGAACAAAATCAACGCCTACAACTTCTTTGTGTTCTACTCGTGCATAGAAGCTACGCATAGACCTAGCTCTGATACCACTGTTGGGGAACGTAGCATAAATTCAAAATTTTCCTACGTGTCACCAAGATCAATCTATGGAGTCATCTAGCAACGAGGGAGGATTGGATCTACATACCCTTGTAGATCGCGCGCGGAAGCGTTCAAGAGAACGGGGTTGATGGAGTCGTACTCGTCGTGATTCAAATCACCGATGATCCTAGCGCCGAACGGACGGCACCTCCGCGTTCAACACACGTACGGAACGGAGACGTCTCCCATGCCTTGATCTAGCAAGGAGGAGGGAGAGGTTGATGGAGATCCAGCAGCACGACGGCGTGGTGGAAGTAGCGGGATTCCAACAGGGCTTCGCTAAGCGCTGCGGGAGGAGGGAGATGTGTCACGGGAGGGAGAGGGAGGCGCCAGGCCTTAGGTATGGTTGCTCCTCCTTTTCCCCACTATATATAGGGCCAAGGGAGAGGGGGGAGGCGCAGCCCTTGCCCCTTCCTCCAAGGAAGGGTGCGGCCAAGGGGGGAGGAGTCCATCCTCCC